>NC_139222.1:218937097-219137097 GCF_055691185.1 Crinia signifera
TCTTGCACTGATCCGATAATTTACGAGTAGAAAGAGTGCAGAAGAAATGGGAGGAAGGGGGAGAAAAAGGAGGTGCGTCTGAGGTCTGAGGTATCAGGAGCTACCAAAATCCCATTGCTAAAAGCATTGATGGGAATCAGTGTACACTGTGCCAGAGACGACCTGGAATAAATCCCCCTGATTTAGAAGTGTCACCTTAGTTGCTGCTTAAATATTCTATATAGCAGGTGCTAGACATGGAGAAGGAGCCATCATGGTAGGGCTTGCTTCTACAACATACAGGTCTAGATAATTTGAGTGCGGAGCCGTGGGAATGGCTGCGGTGATGGGACACTGCTATGAGTTATATAGTGAGCCGGTGACCCTCTCAGAGTAGTGGAACAGTGTGGCTAGCACTGCTTACTTGCCGTAGGAGGTCTCTGCATCGGCCGGGAGCTTTTTCGGATGTGTCCTGAGCGGCGCTGAGTAACAGCGTCAGGTCTCGCCGGCGCCGGGTGTAGTATGTCAGGAAAAGAAGGCAGACAGCTGTTTCGCTTGGAGAGCTTCGTCAGTGCTGTTTCTTTCCCTTTAAAAATTTTACATCATAGCAGTGGGCAGGCTCTTGAGAGACAATTGTTAGTGTAGGACTTGCAGTGAAATGGGGTCCCTTGGCGATGGGCTGCAAGCTTAAATGTATTGATCAATTCATGAACTAGAACCCCATTATTTATTTGATTAATTGTATACTAAGGTGAGTTAGTTCATTATGGAGAGAGTTGAGTCCCTGTATTTATTAGAGCATTTATTTATTTATTAGAGCATGTGGACACAGGCCACTTCACCCCAACCTGGGAATGGCGAGTGCTGCTTGCACCCCATTCGCAGGGATGGCGAGTGTTGTGGTACTCTGTATGTGTATATATATATATATATATATATATATATATATATATATATATATATATATATATATATATATATATACAGTCCAGGGATCCGCACTCCCATCCAGGAATATTTGCAGAGATCGGGGTGCTCCCCTAGGGAAAGGGAAATTTTCCAAAAGTAGCAAACAGTCCGGTTTTTAAGCCAGAGAGGGCACTCACCACCACAGTAGGTACAACGCTTTTTTATTCAGGAGTAGTAGACAGGCATAGTCAACGTTTCAACCCCGGAGGGCCGTTTTCAAGACAGCTACAGAGATCAGTGTGTCACCACAGCAAGCCAGGCATACACTGAGACTACCATGGAGGTTATTTATACCTTAGCCAATCGGGGCTAATTGCCCATAATCAACAAATAATTAACAGGTGAGTGGATCCTCCTAACACACACCTATTCAATACTGATTGGTCAAAATCACAAGCCAGCCCTATCTAGCCCGTATACAAACAAAACAAACACACATAAACCACAAAGTATTTGGTCCAGATAAAATAAACATATTGCTAGCCAGAGCTTGTGCATACCTCTGTTTAAACCACGTAAGCGATCGCGTTAGTGTCCCGCCAGGTGCACGAGGACGCCAGCCCATACCAGCGCCACCCATACCCAGAAGTGTGCAGTCCAAATGCGTTCCACGACCTGATAGGTCATCCCCAGTCAGCTGGTAGCTGTCACATGGGGCGGCTGATACGGCCAAAATGTACAGCCTCTATTGTGCTGTATAAACACAGAGATTCGGGCATATTAGTAGTAGCATATGTTAGGCACAATCCTTACTAACGGTGCCCGAACATGCCTGAATTAACAAGCATTGTCCGGACCCGGAAGTTATGCGCTTCACATGCGTTTCATTCTGCTTAAAGGCACAGTATATGAATAGCTAAAATGGAAAAAACTGACATACAAAAAATAAAGACAAACACCAAATAACATATAAGTGCTTTGTGTCACCCCCTTAGCTGTGACTTCTCGGCTCATGCAATCTACAGAACTACAACAACATAACATGGAAGGGGGGGCATGGAATACTATTGGGAGGTACATTTGTCTATAGACTAAAAAATTTTGGATATCAATTAATATCTCATAATATACTAAATATTAAGGCCAGGTAAAAATGAATCCTCCATGGTAGTTTACATAAACAACAGCATTGTGAATAAGACTGCGGAATTGCAGTCTAATTTAAAAACCAAACAGCCCCCCACCAGGAGTACCACCAACACAGGGTAGTCATTCGTGGTGAGGCAGTCCAGTGTTTATCTTCAGACCATGATAATATTCTACATGACAAACATACTTATTGAAAAAAATTGTTACTTATTGCAAGAAAATACTTAAGGGGTTATTCTCATTTAACCCATGAGGGTCAATTGTGTTTAAATCAAAGATCCATCGGGACTCCTTTTTCTTGAGGATCAATTCCCTATTCCCCCCTCGCGACAGTTTAGGTACATGATCAATTAGCATGCAGCGCATTGTTGCTACCTGATGTTTATACTTTAGAAAATGTCTTGCGACCGGCTTGTCTAATCTAAGACTTAGGGAACATTTCCCATTAGAAAATACCATCGAGGTGACTCCACAGACTAGATGCACTACGAGAAGCACGTTTGATCCTATCTCACGAAATGACAGTATTAAGACCTTTTCCCGCATGCTCAGTAATGATATGTTTACCGCCACCATTGCCAAGCCACAATTTTATGATCTAACAGTGGCACAAAGAGAGGCCTTGGTGACTTTGAAGAATAATGATCACATAGTGATCCATCCCGCCGACAAAGGCGGGGCAGTGGTCATCCAGGACTGGGTGGACTACAACACTGACTGACACATAATCCCATGACTGCCATCAAGAGGAGCATTGACTTGGTGTTAAATGAAGCACTACTCGAAGGGTGGATAGACGAACGTGCAAAAAAGTTCCTTACAGTTGACTACCCCGTCACACCAATTATCTACACCTTACCAAAAATACACAAGCGGCTGGAGTGCCCGCCAGGCCGACCGATTATGTCGGCGAGGGGGGTCGGTACTCCAGCCGCTTGCTGTGTATGTTGACCAATTTTTACAGCCTATTATGTGCAGTGCATCCAGTTACATACAAGACACTGGACATTTTTTGACAAAGATCCGTGAGATCATCTGTGTCCCTCCTGATACATGGCTGGCGACCATGGGCGTCCAGTCCTTGTATACCATCATCCCACACACCAATGGGATGGAAGCGGTCCGGAACAGCCTCCAGCTGTCTGATCACAGTAAACCGCCTATCGAATTTTTACTTACCTTGATAGAGTTAATTCTTACTAAGAATTACTTTATGTATGGTAAAGAATATTTTGGCCAGTGCAATGGGACTGCAATGGGCAGTAATATCACCCCGGCGTATGCCAATATTTTTATGACAGCGTTTGAACAAAAACATATCTACCAACTGTACGGTGACAAATTGACGAAATATTTCAGATATATTGATGACGTATTTGTTTTGTGGTCAGGCACCAGGGAGGAGTTCATTAGTATGATTGAGACCCTCAATGCATTAGATGAACCAGTTAAGTTCACGTTTGACATCGACCAAATGAAAATGAATTTCTTTGATATAACAATATTTCGAGATAGTGACAAACTTGGCTCGACACTATATAAGAAAGAGACAGACCGAAATACGCTGCTCTGCGCCAGCAGTCAGCACCCTAATGCACTCAAGAAAAACCTGCCAGTGTCACAATTCCTTAGAGTGCTCAGGAATAAATTCATCTAATGGAAGAGCGGAGACACAGATCTTAGAAATGAAAGACCGTTTCCTTCAAAGGGGCTATACCACCACCACAGTAGACAGGTGTATTACGAAGGCTTACAAAAAACTGTCAAATACCGAAACACAGAGGTCATCAAAAGGGAAAGACAGGATGACCTATGTCTCCACATTTGACCATACTTCAAATGTCTCCAAGGAGGTACTGAAGAGGTATTGGCCAATTGTGGCCTCAGACCCGGCACTAAAATTGGACAAGGCGCCCCTTCCGATGTGCACCTACAAAAAAGGACCCAATTTAAAAGAACTACTAATGCGCCCTACGTTAAAACCATCTCCATCTACTGAAACGGAGTGATAAGTTGGGGTGTTTTAAATGCACATCCTGCACAACATGTCGAGCGATGTTAACAGGACCTTCCTTTCCCCACCCTCACTCGGGTAAGAAGATCAAAATAAAACATAAATTAACCTGCACTATGGACCACGTTATATATTTGCTTACGTGTCCCTGCGGACTTTACTACATTGGCCTAACCACCCGCAACTTCCGGGATCGCATGGCGAACCATAGACTGTCAATACGCTCAGCATTTGAGACTGGCAGATCAGACAAGCCGGTCGCAAGACATTTTCTAAAGTATAAACATCAGGTAGCAACAATGCGTTGCATGCTAATTGATCATGTACCTAAACTGTCGCGAGGGGGGAATAGGGAATTGATCCTCAAGAAAAAGGAGTCCCGATGGATCTTTGATTTAAACACAATTGACCCTCTTGGGTTAAATGAGAATAACCCCTTTAGTATTTTCTTGCAATAAGTAACAATTTTTTTCAATAAGTATGTTTGTCATGTAGAATATTATCATGGTCTGGAGATAAACAAAGGACTGCCTCACCACTAATGACTACCCCGTGTTGGTGGTACTCCTGGTGGGGGGCTGTTTGGTTTTTAAATTAGACTGCAATTCCGCAGTCTTATTCACAATGCTGTTGTTTATGTAAACTACCATGGAGGATTCATTTTTACCTGGCCTTAATATTTAGTATATTATGAGATATTAATTGATATCCAAAATGTTTTAGTCTATAGACAAATGTACCTCCCAATAGTATTCCATGCCCCCCTTGTGCCACCTTCCATGTTATGTTGTTGTAGTTCTGTAGATTGCATGAGCCGAGAAGTCACAGCTAAGGGGGTGACACGAAGCACTTATATGTTATTTGGTGTTTGTCTTTATTTTTTGTATGTCAGTTTTTTCCATTTTAGCTATTCATATACTGTGCCTTTAAGCAGAATGAAACGCATGTGAAGCGCATAACTTCCGGGTCCGGACAATGCTTGTTAATTCAGGCATGATCGGGCACCTTGAGTAAGGATTGTGCCTAACATATGCTACTACTAATATGCCCAAATCTCTGTGTTTATATAGCACAATAGAGGCTGTACGTTTTGGCCGTATCAGCCGCCCCATGTGACAGCTACCAGCTGACTGGGGACGACCTATCAGGTCGTGGAACGCATTTGGACCGCACACTTTCGGGTACGGGTGGCGCTGGTATGGGCTGGCGTCCTCGTGCACCGGGCGGGACAACAACGCGATTGCTTACGTGGTTTAAACAGAGGTATGCACAAGCTCTGGCTAGCAATATGTTTATTTTATCTGGACCAAATACTTTGTGGTTTATGTGTGTTTGTTTTGTTTGTATACGGGCTAGATAGGGCTGGCTTGTGATTTTGACCAATCAGTATTGAATAGGTGTGTGTTAGGAGGATCCACTCACCTGTTAATTATTTGTTGATTATGGGCAATTAGCCCCGATTGGCTAAGGTATAAATAACCTCCATGGTAGTCTCAGTGTATGCCTGGCTTGCTGTGGTGACACACTGATCTCTGTAGCTGTCTTGAAAACGGCCCTCCGGGGTTGAAACGTTGACTATGCCTGTCTACTACTCCTGAATAAAAAAGCGTTGTACCTACTGTGGTGGTGAGTTCCCTCTCTGGCTTAAAAAACGGACTGTTTGCTATATATATATACGTCGGTTTTCAAATAAATGAAGACTGGAGGCGGCACTCTCAGTGAAACAGACAAAACCTGTATTCAAATCATGTGGTAAAAATCACAGTGACAACGATGTCAGCATTTATGTGTCAACTTCACTGTTTGCTGTTTAAGCTATGTTGCACAGTCAGCAGTCCTGAGGAAGAGGCGCAAGCCTCGAAACTGTCGACACATAAATGCTGACATCGTTGTCACTGTGATTTTTACCACATGATTTGAATACAAGTTTTGTCTGTTTCACTGAGAGTGCCGCCTCCAGTCTTCATTTATTTGAAAACCGACACTGTATTATTGTTGTGGAAGGCACCTCCTCGATACCACTGGATGTACCAAGTGCCGGTCGTTACCCCCATATATATATATATATATATATATATATATATATATATATATATATATATATACACATACATACATACATACATACATACATACATTCATACATACAGGTAAAGG
This sequence comes from Crinia signifera, assembly GCF_055691185.1. Classification (NCBI taxonomy): domain Eukaryota; kingdom Metazoa; phylum Chordata; class Amphibia; order Anura; family Myobatrachidae; genus Crinia; species Crinia signifera. Next base: position 218,943,306 of record NC_139222.1, read on the forward strand.
ATCTGCGCAAGGTTAGCACATAATCAATTGGTTCCGTCTCTCCAGAATGTGGTGCTGCTCACTCCAAATGGGCTTTGTCACGGCCTCAGTAAGGTGCATAGAACAGAAAAAAGGAGGAGCGCACAGGTAAGTATAATTGCATAGTGTTTACTGAAGAAAAGTGTAGGCTCACATACAATTCAATAAGCAGTAATCAGCATGTGTGGGAATCACCATCAGTACGTCAGCTTCATAGCGCGGACACCGGAGGACATCCAGGGAACCGGCAGATGGAAGTTCCAGACTGCAAACAGACGGGAACCACAGTGGCAGAGATCCGATACGTCAGGTGACCACGCTCCAACGCGTTTCGTCACTGATGACTTCGTCAGGAGGCGTGTCAAAGGTATGTATGGCAGGGTATTTTATAAGCCGGCTAAATGAGCTCAATAAGTAAACAGCATGTACCAATTAAGTGAAATGTGCAAAATGCACACAGAGAGAAAAACAAGCATTCAGTTTATTTAAAAGAATCCAACTGGCAGCAAAAATATATACGCCCCAGCTGGAGTTACAACATTTAATAACATTTAATAATATATATTAAAATTTGTATAAAAAATCAATCGAATATAAATATACAAAAATATACAATGATAAAGCATATATATAAACATACAAAAATACATTAGACAAAGTTAATAAAAACAGCATATAAATATATAAGAATATGTCATTTAAAATTATAGCTAATGCTCAGATTCGGAGATGAACAATTAAAGGGAAGCGGTAGAACAGTACAAAAATACAAAAGTAGTAGTACAAAAGTGGAAAAATGGGACGAGAAAGAAGAATGGTATTAGTACACTCAATAATGGGATGAGAGATATATACATATATATATATGCATGTTAGGCGGGTTTACAACCACCCATAATAAATAAATAAATAAATAATACAAAGAGACATATAAACAGGCATATAAATTCATTCAATGATTCTATCAAATCTAATAGAGAACCGTACCATAAAGTGCCATATAACAAAAACAAGGGGACAGTACATTGCTGTGCACAGGTGCGATGCCAGGACACCCACACTATAGGCACCGTGAAGGGGCAAAAACCCAGCAACAACACGGAGCCAGTGCAAGCGCCCTACATCAAACCTTCTAGTGCAAAAACGGTACAATGTCAACCCCCTCGTTAAGACCCATAGGAGACATAGTGTTAAGAGTATAAATCCAAAATGTCTCTCTCTTACTTAATTTTGTTAAAATATCGCCACCTCTCTCATCGAGGGTGATATGCTCCAACACCTTAAATGAGAAGTTCTGAAGATCAGAGGCACAGCAGGTAGCAAAGTGTCGAGGGACACTGTGTGTTAACACTTTATTTGTAATGCTCCTAGTGTGTGTCGGCAAGACAAAAAGGGTTCTAAAATTACGTGTGTTAGAACACACTAGGAGCATTACAAATAAAGTGTTAACACACAGTGTCCCTCGACACTTTGCTACCTGCTGTGCCTCTGATCTTCAGAACTTCTCATTTAAGGCGTTGGAGCATATCACCCTCGATGAGAGAGGTGGCGATATTTTAACAAAATATATATATATTTATTTAATTCATCTTTATTAAATTTTCCAACATTACAAAAAGTAAAGACAAAGATTACGTAAACATAGACAAACATACCTCACATATACATATACAGTAAAAATCCACCATCACTCTACTTACTCCTACTGTCTAGCAGCAACCCTTATATATATGACGCTTGTACTGGCAGGTATACTATAACACTCTAGCCTCTCATTTGGTCTTATCTGCAGCCCGCGGCTACTTCCTCCACCACTTGGTTTTCCTTTCTTGAGCTCTTTTTATAGTGAATCGTATGTATTTACTCTTAAACCACTTATCTCTATTATTGTTTTTTATTTTTCCCTTTCCCTCTTTCTTCCCCCTTTAATTCCTTTAATATATGCTCAAACTTTTTACTAATAATGGATTCTTGCACATGATTTCCATATTATTGTTCCATCCCTCACTTCTATATTAATCTAATTATAGTGAAACTTATTTTTTGTGTCTAATAAAACAAGTTATTTGCAAAATATTCAGTGTTTAACTTTCTAAATAACATACTATATTATCTCACTAATTTAGCAAAACATTTATAATGTGTTTTATAGTGAACTTTTACCCATAAAGTAACAAGTGCATTTAATTTGTGATCATGAAGTGATCTTTAAAAAAAAAAAAAATCAATAAAAAAAAAATAGAGTAAAAATTTATTAATTAATGAATTATTAAATACTAAAATCCAGGATAGGCATTTTCTCACACCTTTCGTGTTCTAATTAGTGCATTATCATAATTTTTGACATGATAGAACAAGTGTCTTACTGTGTTTTGTAATACTTTGAGTAGTACCACCCTCCCCAAATACCATAAAACTTTTCGATTGAACGCCTAATTAAGTGTACATACTTTTCATGTTCTAATGTGCAATTAACTAAATTAACCCACTCCTTAATTGTAGGGCCCTTGTGTGCCATCCACGTGCGTGCAATAAGAACCTTTGCTATTGAACATATATTAATCGCGTATTGCCTCTTCTCGCTCGACATTAAATCATGGGGCCACACCCCCATAATACATCCTAGTGGTTGAATACACTGATTTGGTATCCCAGTCTCGTTCATAATTCTAGCAACCCCCTTCCAAATGATATTTACATTTTTGCACTGCCAAATTAGATGCCAGAATGTACCGTTTAACTCTTTGCACTTTGGGCATCTGTTCTCTTTTTTTACATTATTTCCCCCTTGGAATTTACTTAATCTCTCAGGTGTTATATATGTTCTATGCAGTATATTCACCTGAATTTGCTGTATCCTAGAGGAATTGGTAGCAATCCTTGGGATTGACATGGCCTCCCTCCAATTTTTTTCTGTAATTGGTGGTATTTCCTTTTGCCACTTTGTTCTAAGCCCCACCATCTCGTCCTGTTTTATCTGGTCTCGTAAAAACCCATAGAATCTAGACACGCCCTTTTGACCCTCCATCTTCTTAATGGCTTGTTTAACTACTGATTCAGCTATATTTATAGGTCCATCCCTTTGATACTGGGAAAGGCCACTCCTCACTTGTAAATACCTATAAAACATCTCCTTAGGCATATCAAATTCATGCTGGAGTTGAGAAAAGGATTTTAGGGTATTCGCCTCATACAACTGCCCGATTCTATTTATTCCAAACTGTTTCCAGGATTCCCCTCCCTGTTGAATATCTAACTGTTTCAGTGGACTTAATGAAAAGATATAGGTATCTGGATCCATTCCTACATTATCCTTCCCCTTTCCTGCCCAGTTCCATATTTTTATGGCCTGGGCAACAAGAGGGGGATACTTTCTTTGAATTTTCCCTGTCAAAAGCAGTTGTAATGGAGTATACCCTGGAGCAGCGATCTCAACTAGCTTAAGCAGTTCCGGGGGGGCTCCTTCCTCCTTAACCCAAAGGCGGAGATGAGCCATCTGGGAGGCCATATAATACATTTTAAAATCTTATAAAGAGACTGCATAGACAATTACCCAACATTAGGACTAGCTAATTTATCAGTTCATATTAGGCTTCAGATTCTTAGGCTTTGTCATGGCCCGTCAACTCACCTATGATTTATATCAATAATCGCTAGTTAAACCTCCTCGACTATGCGTTCTCCCAACTTTATTCTCACAACTTTACTCAGTTACTTTCTTAATCTTCCCTCCACCTCTCTTCCCCCCCCCCCTTCATTTATATATAGTTTACCCTACTGTGTCAGTGAACTAGAGCAGGGTGAGTCAGGTTATCTCAACTTCATTCTTCCATTGCAAAAGAAAGGAAAAAAAAAACATATGTATATATTTTTCCTCTCTCTTCCTCCTATTTCCCCCCTCCTCTTAAAAATAAAGGAAAAGGACATAAATATTTACAATTGTGATCATAATATTATAATTATATATTCTATTATAGCATTTAATTCTCTCTATAAGGTGAAGATACATTCAAATTCCACTTAGATTTCTACTTATTAGTGCAAAATTGTTCTATCATAAAAATGTGATTGTATCCAGTGATTCCAAACCAGGTAAAATTTATTTAGTGTATTACGGGCTTGTGCTAAGTTTCTTTCTTGTTGTATAATAAAATTCACGCGTGCCTTCCATACTTCTATATATGGTGCAACATTAGACATCCACCAACTTCCCACTATAATTTTAACAATGGAGATGAGATTAACGATAAACATTTTATCATTCCTGTCAATATCCCCTGGCACTATTCCCAATAAACAGCACTTTAGAGGCAAGATTTCAATTGGTTTCCCTGTCGTCATTATAATAGATTTGACTTTATCCCAAAATTGAGAGACCTGACAACAATCCCATATTAAATGGATAAATAACCCAGGAGCATTTCCACATTTAGGGCAGGCGGATGAAGCTCTCCCTGCAAATTTCGCCAATTTTAAGGCGGTCATATATGATCTATGTAGAATAAGGAGTTGGGTCTGTTGAACTCGGAGAGAGTTTGTCGCCTTAGCCACCATTGACTTGGCCATAGACCATTCCAGGTCGCACATCTCTCCTATCTCCTTCTCCCATTTTTCCTTTAATACTATTAGACTGTCTCTGTTTTTGTTTTCCATTAAGATACCATATACTCTAGATATTATTTTCTTGGTATTTAGAGCTTTAATAATCTTTTTAATCTCAGATTCATTAAACCATAGGGCTGAATTTGTTAAGCGTGCTTCCACAGCACTCCTTAATTGCAAATATCGAAAGAAGAGTGTATTCGGGAGATTATATTCTTCTTTTAATTGGGCAAATGATTTTAAACCATTCGGACCGTACAACTGGGAGAAATAGTTTATTGAATATGGGTGCCAGGCTTCTGCTATTTGTAGAGCATTAGCTTCCTTGGGGGAAAGCAAATCATCAATTCTATATTCCTTATCCATGATACCATTTTCTATAACCAGACTGACTTTCCTGTTTAGCATCTGCTGCGCCCTTACCATAACTTGAACTGGTTGACTGGCCTGACTTGTTGTCAATACAGACCAGTTTCCATGTCTCTATCCTTCCTGTCTACTTGTACTATCCTGTATGGGGGGTGGGGAGGGGGGGGGGTGTTTGTTCCTGTAATTGTTATACTGCTCTAGATTGTTACAGCGGATATTATGCTTAAATAATGCATCCAATATACTTTGATACCACTTGTCCGCAACCCCAGATAGTCCATCCTATAGCTATCCTTTTGATGGGTGGGTGGGAGGTAGGGGTAAATTAGTTTTGTTAGGCATAGGTTAGCTGATAGCTGACAGACATTTATTTATTCACACACAGACAGTATGACCCGCACCAAGTGGTGTATTGGGATTGTATCCCTGTGGATGGAGAATTATTCTCAAAAGAAGAAACTTTTTATATATATTGTTTCTCTTTATTTTTGGGTGCTCTCAACTGATTAATAGTTTGAATTGTACAGAAAGAAGAAAAAAGAAATCAGTTTTAACTAGGATGCACTCCTCATCCACATTGTCCCGTGGGACATAACATTTTTTAATTATCGTTCTTTATTGAAATGCAATTAAGGGTAAAAGGCCATCATGTATTATTATTGATAGGTCAATTGTATTAATTGTCCATGACCTGGTATGCTGGGTCCCTGTATCAGGGATATTGATGGCGAAATATTAAAAACAAAGTAATGAATATAGAGTAGAAAAGAAAATAAGAAGATTAAATTTATTCTGATACTTCTCAGATAAGTATCAGTGATGTTGTACCAGTGAATGCTTTAGTAGTCAGTGGTATGGAGCCGCTGAATGTGTTATATTGTGTGCAATTGCAACCATTGATATTGCTGGTATGGCTTTTTAAATGTTGCAGTATTTCAGTATTACTTCATATATGCCGTTGCCATCAGGAAAAAGCACTTATTTTATAATTTTGGTGGCCGCTGCTGTATACTCATGGGTGTCGTTCAGTCCAGGTGTAAATTAGGACAGTACTGTCTCATATCCCGTCAGGGGTATTGCGGCTACAGAAGTCGGCCACAGTTAGTATGTGCCAGCTTTATCTGTGTATATAATTACCGCTATGACGGGTGAGGTTCTCACTGTAATTGGCATAGGGACCCCCGCTGCCGATATTTTAGACAGTATTCCCACTATATATGCAGGATATATGCATACAGCCACTAGATGTGCAACTTTATGTGCAACTTTATGCAACTTCAAAACGTTAATTGTGCTGGTATGGCTGGTTTTGAATGTTGCAATTTTGTACTTTTTATTCACATATACTGTTGCAGTTTATAGCAGGCACTGTTTAGTATTAGTGAAACAGTATAGATATTGTTAATTAGGGTGCATCAGTGTGCACTTTCACCATTGATCATGAATTGCATATGCACATTAAAGCTGGCTGATCAAGCGGATAGGATAATGAGCTTAATACAGAGACATCAAGTGTCGCTCAGTCTGATGTCTTGATGTCTCTGTATTAAGCTCATTATCCTATCCGCTTGATCAGCCAGCTTTAATGTGCATATGCAATTCATGATCAATGGTGAAAGTGCAGACTGATGCACCCTAATTAACAATATCTATACTGTTTCACTAATACTAAACAGTGTCTGCTATAAACTGCAACAGTATATGTGAATAAAAAGTACAAAATTGCAACATTCAAAACCAGCCATACCAGCACAATTAACGTTTTGAAGTTGCATAAAATAAAAGCACATCTAGTGGCTGTATGCATATATCCTGCATATATAGTGGGAATACTGTCTAAAATATCGGCAGCGGGGGTCCCTATGCCAATTACAGTGAGAACCTCATCCGTCATAGCGGTAATTATATACACAGATAAAGCTGGCACATACTAACTGTGGCCGACTTCTGTAGCCGCAATACCCCTGACAGGATATGAGACAGTACTGTCCTAATTTACACCTGGACTGAACGACACCCATGAGTATACAGCAGTGGCCACCAAAATTATAAAATAAGTGCTTTTTCCTGATGGCAACGGCATATATGAAGTAATACTGAAATACTGCAACATTTAAAAAGCCATACCAGCAATATCAATGGTTGCAATTGCACACAATATAACACATTCAGCGGCTCCATACCACTGACTACTAAAGCATTCACTGGTACAACATCACTGATACTTATCTGAGAAGTATCAGAATAAATTTGATTAAAACGACAGTTTACAGATTTTAATCTTCTTATTTTCTTTTCTACTCTATATTCATTACTTTGTTTTTAATATTTCGCCATCAATATCCCTGATACAGGGACCCAGCATACCAGGTCATGGACAATTAATACAATTGACCTATCAATAATAATACATGATGGCCTTTTACCCTTAATTGCATTTCAATAAAGAACGATAATTAAAAATTTTTATGTCCCACGGGACAATGTGGATGAGGAGTGCATCCTAGTTAAAACTGATTTCTTTTTTCTTCTTTCTGTACAGCCGTTTATTTATTCCCTACTATAGAAGCTATGGGTGGGGGGACATAGATAGATAGTTAAGTAGAAAGGGGGGTAGTAGTGATTAGGGGATCCAAGTCTATTCCTTTGGGGGGGGGAGGGGGGATTTATATGTTTAGGATAGTATAGAATAGCTGTAGTGGGGGTAGGTTAAGGGATCCAAGTATACCTAAGTTGGGGTTGGTTCATACAGGGAGGGGGGTTATTAGGGAGGTTTGTTTTGGGTTATAAATATTATTATTTTGTGTTCCATATATCCTAAATTAAACCTGGTTTAACTCTAGGATTGTAGGGCTTCAGGTGACTTTAGCAGTAAACTCTATGTCTGATATAATATCCTTTACCCTTAACGTAAAGTGTTACCCGTATGGTGCCTACGGGTACTCTGTGAGGGTGATCCTATTGGTGTATATCACACCGCTACAACCATGCTCAATAGTCTTACTATATATTACACTGCTTTGTTATACCATACCTATATATTGATGTATACAATGTTGCCCTGCACTCCATGGAACAATATTTTGGGGTGTTATTGTGTGTTTGTTTGAGAAAATCAATAAAAAGTATTGAATTAAAAAGAAAATCACCTAGCTGGCATCAGTTGTCTTCTTTCACGCAGTCACAGTCTGAGAGTGCCGCCGCCACCAGCCAGATATATATATATATCCTTGCACTTTAACTGTATACCTGTACAGAACAAGTTATTTTAAGCCAAGTCGGTGCATTAGTGGTGGGACCCGGTTGAAGCTTTCATAGCTATACGCACACGGTGAACCACTACCACTGCACAAGCTGCCTGCCCCAGCTGTCAGCTCAACCACCAGCTGCCAGTCCCGGCCAACATAGAAACAGCAGGACTAGGCATCTGTGCCTTTAGTAAAGCTGCCTTATGAATAATTGGACACAGAAACAACCTATGTTAATATACAAACTGTAATTCCAGTGCAACACATGTTATCATTTAAATCCCTAGACATAAGAGCAGCTCACATAGCTACACATTTTGGCCTGATTCTGTTCACTCGCAAAATCAAAAACTCTCTCTAATGTACAAAACCATGTGTACTTCTGGTGGGGCAGATGTAACATGTGCAGAAAGTTACATTTGTGTTATTTTGTTTCTGTGCAGAGTCAATACTGGCTGCTTTATTTTTTACACTGCAATATAGATATCAGTTTGAAGTACAAACCCCACCCAAATCTAACTCTCTCTGCACATGTTACAACTGCCCCACCTGCAGTGTACATGGTTTTGTCCATTAGAGAGAGAATTTGCTTTTGTGAGTTAACCAGAATCAGGGCCTTTGTGACTTCAGTGCACTACATGTAATCTTTGTGCATAAATTGCAGAATAGACACTGCCTTATGTGTGCGGCTACACGAAGATCCAAATATTTTTCGTGAAAATGTTATTTTGGATGAAGAATTATTTGACCTCAGCTTTCATCATTAACCCCTTGGGTGGTATGCCCGGAAATTCTCCAGGCTCAGCTGTGCTGCCGCAGCGGGCTGTCCCAGAAAATTTCCCGGCATACCACTAAAATAAAATAGGTGCGCACCAATGGTGCGCACCAATGGTGTCCAGGTGTGCACCACTGGTGCAGCACCTCTAGAGCCCCCCTGTCGCAACTCCCCCCCCACCATCACCTTTGCTCCGGCGTATGCCAGAGCTCCCCTGACCCAGCCACTATGCCACCAGCTGCCACTCATTTTACAGCAGCAGTGATGTCGGCGGCAGGCTCTGGTATGTTCGGCACCTGAGTCCGCCGCGAACATGCCCCAGCCTGCCGCCGACGTCACTGCTGACAGGCGGGTAAGGCAGCGGCGGCAGGGAAGCTCCGGTGTACAAATAAACGCCGGAGCAGATGTGAGGTGGGTACTGGGGGGGGGGGTGGGAGTTTGCAACAGGGACAGGGGGGGGGGGGGCTTCCAACGTCCTGTGGTGTGTTTTGCTGGGGCAGGACAAACTTGCCCTAGTAGGTTTGTCCTGCCCCAGCAAAGCCCACCACTCAAGGGGTTAAGTCATTAAGTTCAACTTAATACTCTTCCAACCACAGTTTTCAATTTATTTTCCAATTAATTAATGCCTATCTGGACACACAGTATGGCATGAATTTTAAAACACTTTTTTTTATCTTTGTCACCTTTATATTCTTTTATGTCGCAGTTGTTCTGAAAAATATCTTAATTTATTATAATAAAAGTTCATTTTTAATTTCTAATATATGTGCGTCCACAATAAAATAACTATTTTTCATCTCTCGTTGTTCTATCATGCCATATACTCCTCCACAATTTATCCCCATGAAAAGTTGGATTGAGCTTGGGAAAGTGGTTACAGATTGTTGTTCAACAGACAGTGAATTGCTCAATCATCCATAAATACACATTGAGAGAAAATACATTTAAAATATATACAAATTAGTTGGTTCTCTCTAAACTACCGAAGATCTATAACACGAGGTCTAATTTGTGTTGGTTGCACTGTAATCCTATTGGTCCAATAATGCATGCTTTTGAGGCACGCGCCTATGGCTAACAGCAGGCATGTGCGGTGAGGTAAATGGCCACTGGCTAACAGATGCTGGGGGGCAGGTGGCACAACATGCTCACTTGTATGAAGGCCCTGCTTGACCCATAGTCAGATGAGGCTAGGTCTTTTTTTTATTTTCTTTTGTAACTGGGGGGGGGGGGGAGTGTGTGTGTGTGTGTGTGTGTGTGTAATGGTCAGTAGGTTGGGTTGGTGGAGGGGGTGAGGCTGTTGATGCTTTTGTAGTTGGAAGGCCCCAGAATGTAGGGGGCAGTGAAATGATGGGCGTAACCAATAATGTTGTGTCTAGGGACAGCATGATACCTAAAATTGCCCCCTGCCTCTCATTATGTTTCTTTTCCAACCTATTGAAAAACTCAGCGGACATTCCTTGATATAAAACAGTGAACTTTCCTATGTGGGCTGTTGTGTCGGAATATATTAAGAGTTTATTTAATGACATTGTCACAGACTTCCACAAAGCTTGGGAGAATTGCTCCTCTTTCCTCTTTCCATTCCCCCATTATCTTCCCTTTCTGTCCCAGAAGAGATGTATCATGACTCAATTTATAACTGTCATTTTATACACTGTGCTAGATAAATGAGAGAAGTTGATTGATTGGTTGTTATAGTTTATTGCTACACTTGAAGGTTTGATGTATCTCCTCCACAAACAAGCTAGGTAAACCTGGGTTCCAGGGTAATCCCCCTCCTCCTCTCCTTATCCCCTTTCTTATCCCCAATGTTCATATAGTATAAACTGGAATAAAACAACTTTGTTTTCAGTCTTTTTAGCTTTTGTAACCGTATAAGTTGGTCTTTGATGTATTGTGCCTGACGCAGAGCCAGAAGCAAGAGGGTTTATGGATGCATCTCGTGGATTTGAGCAAACTGCACCAAAGCCATCAAAAGAAATCAGTGAAGGCACATGTGAAGAATACTGTAGGTCATTTGCATATGTATGAAATGGATTTATTGGGCCACCCTTTCTGGGAAATGGACATTTGTAGGTGGCCACTGGGTAGCGACCATGCTAATGCACAGAAGTGTGGGCGTGTCAGCGGGAGCTGGCCTTTCCTCCCAATCTATCTATATGCCAACCACAGATTGGTATCTGAACTGGCCCAACAGCCCATCAATTGTCAAAAGTGCCATATCTCCAGCACAGCCATGACTATGGCTGTAATCAGAAAAGTGGGTTCTTACATTAGCATGAGTTAGTAGGGGGGTGGCTATGACCATGGGTACATCTGTCTCAGATTCAGAACCAATATATTATAAATGGAATACAGCTCGCTTATTGACACTGAAATTGTTAACAAGCATAAGATGACAGCGACATGCCAACTTCTACTGTAAATCACATAATTTGGAGGCTCCTACAGTATTATTAATCTCAATATCATTAATTTCAACTCACTTCCAGTCTATTCTGAACACCTCACAATATTGTTTACAAGGTAGTTGGATGACTAAGCTAAGTGACAGAAGTGTGCGACACAAACACTGGACTGATACTACACATTTTGCAACCCACCTGGACTAATTCTGTACACTTAGCAGCACCCCTGGACTAATACAGCACACTTAGCAGCACCCCAGTACTGATATGGCAACTTAGCTACACCTCTGGAAAGTGGATGATTTATGTGTAGATCTCCGGCGCTGCTTAGGGCTTCCCATCAAACAGCAGCAGTTTTGGTTACAGGGATAGTCAGTCCCTTATAGGTACAGTACAAAGAAAAAAACTGCGTTTTTGAGTAAAGATACATTTTCACACAACTTGTAATTAAAAATATAAGCATTTATTAACAACAGCTCATTTGCAGTGGATGGGGACCAGGTTTGTCCCAAGTTACGCTCACCAATACATGCATCAATTGGATGACCAACATGTGCTGGGAAGTGGACTCGGGGTGTGCCTGGTCCTCTATGGCCGTTACATCGACGATTTTTTTTTTTGGGGATGGGGATGAATTATCTGCCACCACATTTGTCACATCACTTAATAATAATACGTTTAGTTTCAAATTTACTTCTTCCTATCACTGCACACTGATGAACTTCCTGGATGTAACGTTGTAAATCAAAGATAAGCAAATATCTTGTCTCCAAGTTTTTTTTAAACCAGTTTCTAAACAAAAACAACAATACACGGTTGACACCAATATCTGGATTTTTTAAATGTCGAAAGGTGAATTGCACCAAGTCAGCATGTAGACAGGACAAAAACAATATCAGGAACGAATCCAATTATGAGTATAAAACGTTTTATCAACTGCTTTGTTTTTAAAAGGAAAGTCATGTATATTCACACTAATATGATGCTAATAATGAACAGCTGTAGCAATCAGCGGACATATTTGGCTGTAAGTATAAATACAGTGATCTGACTAAGCGAAAGACACCTTTGAAAAAGGTCTCTGGGGACCCCTCAGCGAAACACATCAGGCACCAGACACCCCATCCTCTTTCACCACCCATTGTGGATTACAAACCTGAACCAGAACCAGGACTTGTGCAGAATATACCGTGGGTCAGCAATTACCAGCAAAGGACTACTAGCAACTGTCACCACTCCATAGGATATCATCATTCTGCAATATCAAGGATGCAGGACTTATCCCATGAATCATGAGTGGTATACGAAACCGTCTTAGCCCATTTCAATTAATAGTCTGTTCCATGATATAAGTCCAATATAGGAACAGAGATCCATATTAAGAGGACAATTAGGGATGTCTATTCCCTCATCCCTAGTAGAAACTGTTCAGCGGTTAAATAATCACATGTAACTTCTTACAGTTAATGGAGCTATTTATAAGAATGAGACTTTATGACAGTTTTTAATGCTTGCAAATACTGTTTTTTATTTATATTGTTTATATTGTAGACAATTTGGTACAAGATAAACCACATCTGGTGTCTTCACAAGTTAGATTAGTCTGGAGGTGTCTTTTGTAGACAATATGTTTATCCCGCCATTTCAAAATGTTCACACTTCTTTCTTGGATCCTTACTGGGTATCAGATCATATTGACAGGTCGTTTTGTTAAAGGCGAACTTACACTTCATCTTGTCATAGTTTTTTGGTGTAAGATAACTAAATAAAATAAATAAACCAATAAAATTAGAGAAACATAAAATGTTATTCCTGTAGGGACTTTAAGTATACAGTACATACATTCCTTCTCTGTTCCATTACTGCAAATGTCACAAAGGTGAAATACTGTACCATTTTACCTCCACAATTAAATGTGTTATGTGATCAGGTGCTTGTCAGTACACCAATAGCATAAACATCCAAATAAGTGTGGACATACAGTATGTAGGCATATAGGGCAAAAGTAGTACGTGTATGTTCCAAGAAACCTCTGTTAAAAGAGGAAAAAATACAATTACTAAATTCAGAGGGGTAAATGTAATAGTGTCTGACATGAGGCCCTAGGCAAGATACCGGTTTGGGACCTTCCTCAAAAAATCTATAGTTTTTTTTTCTGATTGCAGGCAGCATTAATAAAGCCCATTGGCATGTGCACAGTCTAACAAGAACATCGGCATTGGGTACAAATCTGAATAAGGCTCTAGGTCTTTTGGAAGTAGGCTTAATACCTGTGTCACATTTAAAGTAAACTGACTCCCCACATACAATGGATGAAACCATTTTGTGTGACCAAAAGTTTTTTTATCTTATCAAATTACATCAAAGGGACTTTGGGAGTGTGGACAGATCCATGTGATGTCATGACATCATGTGGTAGTCACGCAATGCTCTTCTGGGAACCTTTTAAATGGCCAGTATCTCTTTATCCCTTGGGACCTGCTGGGCCCTAGGTAGGCTAATATGTTGCATTGTGGAATGTCCGCCTCTAAATTGCCGGAGGTCCAGGATTTCATCTAAGAATGGGCGTATAATGGCAATCAATTACAAGGCAAAACCAAAAACCAAACAGGTATTGCCACTTTAAAAAGATGGACATTCTCTGATGAAATCCCAGACCCTATTACATTTACACCAACATGCCCATCTCAGCTTTTCAGTATTCAACATGCATATCTCTAATACTGGATGTTCTTATTTTAAATTTCCTTTGCGAATAGGGGAAGAGGTTATTTACATGTGGGTTCACAAGTGGAATTGGCAGTGTGCTTTATTGAGTAATGGTTGGGGCATGTATAGAGCAGGAGTGTGATCTACAGTATAATGTGTTTTCAGGTATGAATATTGGAAGTTATGATATTTGTATTAAATCTTTAGAATGTTCATTCATGCTTGATGCTATTGCATTATACTGGACCTTTAGATACAAAAGGTTAAAGCCTATTAACCCCTTGAGTGCCAACATGTCTGTGAGAGATTTTCAGAATATCTGCTAAAAATGCCAGCATCACTCACATTTCTTATATAAATTCAAATAAAAATGTTGTGAAAAAGCGATTATATTTCCAATATAAGGTAAACATTACAGGTCATTATGATGAATAAAAAGGTTTGCTTGCCAATTTTTTACACCTATTTTGACAAATTCACTTGGCATTCAAAGGGTTAAATAGTTATTTATTTCTTTATAAGGGTTACCTTGTTCATAGCATGTACTACACAGAGTCCAAAAATGAATGAAAACATCCATAAAGTAATGAAAACACTCTATTCTCCTAAGTAGCACTCTCAAATCTGGGAACAGACATGAGAGTCAGCGAAAGAAGCACTTGGGTCTTCAACTAGATGAAGAGTACTAAAAGTTGTCAGAAATGCAGTTGGGTCTACTGTAGCTAAATCTACACATTGATTAAAGAAAATTCTTATAAGGTTTACTATCAATGGTAACACAAGGTCTAGTCCCGTTAGAGACAAAGACAAGGGCGCCTGGGAGTATGAGCTGATCTTCAAAGAAAGGCAGCTGCTCTGTTTAGGGGTAGTCCATCCCTAATAGTTCTACCATAGAAAAAAAAGAGATGCAAAAGAGAGCAGCGCCTTTTCACTACAATGATTGACACAATTTATATTGAAAGTGAAAAATATTTATGTAAAATCAAATAATACAATAATAAATACAATATATTAAAAACTGATTGAATTGCTCACTCCTGGGGATTGGGTTGCAAATATTGTGACTGGTATGGTAAATGGATGGAAATATTACCAGGGTGGTACGGTGCCCCCCTCAGGCCGCTGGAGGATGCACAATGGGACATGCAATGAAGGTGGGTGATCCAGGTGGGGGTATCCCAATGGTGTGGATGGGAAATAATCAGGGGGTATCCAATTGGTGGGGGGTAAATCAGGAAGCACCACAAGGTCGCAGTATATACCCACACTGGAGGCAATGGTAAAAGTACCCAAACGGTAGGGTAGGCTAAATGAAGCAAGTAATCCTGTCCAGGAGTTAGAAACAACTGACGCGTTTCATGGCGAGCGGACGCGTATACCTGTAAAGTTATGCGCGTCTGCTCGCCACGCTTTGGGCTCGGTGGCTCGCTGCGCTTGCCACACTTTATAAAATCAACTCCACGCCGACGTGGATAGTGGGGGTATGAAAAGGTCAGAGGACGCGTACCGCCGCCCCTCGCGGGCTCGCTGCACTTGCCATGCTTCGGGTTGGCGTCAAGAGTGGGGTGGCGTTAACAATGGGGGGCATTTCAACCATGAGGGGGGGGTGCAATTAAAATTGGGGGTGTTTTGGGGCTTTTTACATTGGAGTCAATGTAAAATTGGGTCTCAGGGACCATTTTACATTGATTCCAATGTAAAAATCGTGTCGATTGCGTAGATCGCATCGCATGTGATTTGGTTGCATGCGATGCGATCGACGCGACTTTTTCTGCCGCGATCAATGCAATCAAAATCGCGGGCGCCGTGCTAGGAAACAAGTACCCAAACAAGCAATACTGTATTTGTAAAAATTAAAACGGTTAGGAGACAAACATATGATAACTATAATTAGCATAAAATTAATTTGCAGTTTATAGGAAGGAAAAAGAGAAAAATATAGTACAAAAGTTGTATAAGCAATCTATTTACTTCCAGGTTAGGATAAAATGATCAATCACAGTCACATGATCGGCCGGAGGTTTTATACTAATGCACAGATGGATCCGTGCTCTTCTTTGCAGGGGATAGCAATGGCGACGCAATCCCCCACCACGCGCCATCTGTTTTTGCGAAAGGGGGCACGCGCGCACGAGATGCGCGCACGTCCCCTTCTGACGGGTTTCCCCAGGTGACCGCCGGCATGTTGGCGGTCACCCGGGGTCCCCACCGCCTCCCCGCACCCCCCTAAACCTGTCCGTCTCCCTGAAGCGGAGACGGACAGGTTTCCGTCCCCCCCAGCGCATGGACACTGAGACACGCGCGTCTCAGTCAGATGGTGAGCCAGGCTGCTGGCGGATCGCCAGCGGTGACATTCTGGCGATTCGCCAGCAAAGAAGAGCCCGGCCCCATCTGTATAAGATATACAACATATATGGCAGAAGGAATAGGCTGACCAATTTATATATAAGTATATTAGAAAGAAGGTATTTTTACCAGTAGTAATTGTGGATGCTTGCGTGGGAAGTTCCACTCGATGTGTGCTATCAACTCCGGTGGAACGCAAATGCGTTCCACCTCTATTTCCGCCTTTGATACTATTGTGCGGGCTTACAACAGTGTCTTCAGTTAGTGGTCCGCCGGAAGTAAATGGGCGGAAGTGACGTGACGGCTTCATAACCACCGGGGATAGCGTTATCTTTGACACTCGACTGTTTGAGTAGTTCTCCCGCTGGACATGATTTAGCGGAAGTGACGTTACGGACCTATGTGTGCAAAGGAAGGTATACCCCCTCAGATTGCGCACTTAGGTCCAGTTCCACAGATATTGTGGGAACCCTTTGAGCCGGCAGGGATGACATTTGTGGGGGACAGGTCATCAGTTAAAGATTCCCATAAGGGAACAGCGGTGTACAATATAGGTTCCTACTTGGGCTAATGAACATAAGATTATGCAAAGACATGTATATCAGATCTATAAATGGCTGCACTAAATCTAAATATACATTCAATATTATTTCATTTATTATAGAGAACATACAAACAGGTATAGAGGAGAATATAATAATTTTTTTATTCAGTATATGGAATAAGTGTCTATCTAAAACGGCACCCTCTGATGGTCAAAAATTATTATAATTATCAGTAAGTTGTAATGTGTACTGATCTGTGTCGCTCTGTAAAGTTATTATGGCAGAGAAATAAGTATAATACATGTGATACATGTTAACATGATAGATATTGGGACTGAATAAATAAATAAAAATACACACTAGGAAAAAATAATAATCATAATAATTTGGTATTGATATTAAATTAAATGAGTCCTATGTAGAACTAATTATCATATTCTCCCATATGTAACACTAAGGAATAATTCATAGGATCTTTGTCTCTAACGGGACTGGACCTTGTGTTTTTTTTGTTTCTTTAAGTCCACTGGTCGGCCGAGATGAGCTGTTTTTCTAACTACAATGAACGGTTAAACAGTAGACAAACATATATTTCCAGATGGGACCAGCACCCTGAAGGAAAAATAGATAAGAATGATGATGTATTAAAAGAGAATTTTGAGGAACTGGAGGACTTATTGAAGGAAGAGACCAAACAGTGGTTGGACAGTACAAATTTGCAAAAATACATCGATAAAAAAATGCTACCATGCGGTCTCTGACTCCATAAGCCCTCCATCTTCCAAAACGATGCAGACTATCAAGAGAAGTGGGATAATATCCTTCATAAATGTTATTTTACGCTGATGGAATTAGTTATTGAATATAGGATTAAAAGAGCAAAGGAATTAGAGAGAGAAATAGAGACCCTTAAATTAAAACTGGAACCCCATAACCAACTGAAGGAGTACAAAGAAAGAGATAGCAAGGTCATGGACAGATTAATGAAATTTGAACAAGTGATCATAGATAACAAATGTAAAAAATTCCATAGGGATTTGACCGATTACCAAACTGACAGTGTACGATCCTATCGTCTTAAAAATAGAAATAAGAATCATAGCTATAAAAATAGAACATTTGACAATAGAAAACAGACGGAAAAAACAGTTGACCTTAGATCAGATGAGATTATACCGAATAGGTATACAAGAACCTCAAATACCAAACCTTATAGTCAGGGCGACGCAACTTACCACCATTCAGGGGCAAGACCCAAGGAACAAAGATCTAGGAAAGACCTCAATACCGATTCTTTTTTAGGACCTCGCATATCGAGGGACCTAGACAGATATCCGAGGGAGGGAACCCCAAAAAGAGGTCGCCATTTAAGCGCCGAGGAAACAGGGGGGGTAAAAAGATTCAACGCAAGAGATTAACTCAGGGCCGCAACCTTATTCCACCAACCAATATTTTTAATATTTCCTCCAAAAAATTGAATAACGTTGAACTCCGATTGCTCAAAAAGGAACTTAAATTTTCACCCTCCTCTGAAGCCAACATTTATAATCGTTATATTCGAACATTGTGTAGACAGAAATATTTTGCTAACCAGAAATTACTAAATCCCACCGAATCAGCCACCCCCATCCTTCTAGATACAGGGGACCAGACTTCCCTAGATATTCTGGCAGAGTTATGGGAAGAAAATAACAGTAGTCCTAAAAAGATCTTTGACATTGATAAAACTAAGCTCAAATTGTGATCCGATTTGATCCAATTAAAGCAAAGGGAACTACTGTAGAGTCGTTCTACAAGACAACTCTGGACGATTTCAAAAATCTGTGTTCTTCTAACAAACTTTCCAAGACAAAGTCCAACAGCAATTTGAATAAGTGGGAACAAATTGTTTTGAAAAAACTTATAAAAGATGAAACAATCATCTTTAAAGAGGCAGATAATGGCAGGGGTCTCGTTATTCAGGACAGAACTGATTATGTAAATTAAGCCCTTCGCCAACTGTCTAATAACAAGTTTTATACTGTTTTAGCTTCTAATCCCACTCAGAAGTATACTGCTGAACTCAGATTGCTTTTGGACCAAGCCGTTAATAATCTTGTCATCACTAAGGAAGAATTAACATTTTTGTTTAACCCTCACCCCACGGCACCTATTTATTATCACCTCTCTAAAATTCACAAGGATCTCACTTCCCTGCTGGGTCGTCCTATTATTTCTGGTGTCCACTCCCTCACTTCTAATCTTTCACAATTTGTTGATTTTTATTTACAACCACGTGTTTCCACTTTAAGTTCCCACATTAAAGACACTACGCACTTCCTCAATTTACTAAAGAATATTGAATGGACGGAGTCTTATTCATTTCTTACTCTGGACGTGTAAAGCTTATACTCAAATATTCCGCATGATTTGGGCATCCAGAGTATCCAAAAAAGATTAATATCTGATGGTGATCATCCTGTGGAAATGCGTCAATTCCTCAAGGATTCTATCACTTTCATTTTAAAGCACAATTACTTTCTATTTTTGGACACTTTTTATTTACAGGTGATGGGTACGGCCATGGGGACCAGATTCGAGCCGAGTTATGCCAACCTTTATATGGGTGAGGTAGAAGACCAATTAATTTGGGGATCCCCATACGGCGTGAATCTGGTCCTCTATGGCCGTTACATTGATGATTTGTTTATTATTTGGGATGGGGACATCACTTCTATACACTCTTTTGTTTCTCACCTTAATTCTAATTCTTATCATTTAACCTTCACTTCCACATCTCACACGCACACTATTAATTTTCTAGATATCACAGTGGAAGTTATTGATGGTAAGATTCAAACCTCTAACTATCGAATATTGGTTAATACCAATTCATACCTCAACTTTGACAGTGCCCATCACCCTACGTGGATCAAAAATATCCCGAAGGGTCAACTTCTCCGTCTTAGGCGGCACTGCTCCAGCCAGGACTTATTTGACTCACAGGCTGAAGAAATGATAGGGGCCTTTCAAAGCTGTGGATACCCAGAGGGACTCATTAACGAAGCTTTTAACATCACACGTGAATTGGACAGAGAAACTCTCTTGTGCACTAATACTACAAATAAAAACAGAAATACTAATAGTAATAAAGGACACAATATTGAAACACCACAGCTAGCTTTTATTTCCACATTCAACAGCCAATAACGGGATATACAAAAAATTATTAGAAAAAATTATTGTATTTTACAACAGGATAAAGTACTCAAAGACTTATTACCTACGGAACCACCGTTCATCTTCCGCAAAAATAAATAGTTAAAGAATTTGTTGGCCCCCAGCTTTTTGAAAGCTGGTCCCAATGTCGGATCTACCTCTGAAACCACAGTGGGATGGCTCTCTAAGAAACCAGAGGGCTGTTTCAAATGTGGTAAAAATAAATGTCTTACCTGTAGTTATATCTCTAACAGACTTACTACTATCCAAATGGAGAATGAATCTGTCAAGGTTCGTGGGTTCATAAATTGTGATACCACATATGTAATATATATGCTCTCTTGCAGTTGCAATCTTAGATACGTGGGTAGAACAACCAGACCACTAAGAACACGGTTCTTAGAACACAGAAGAAATGTTCTAAAAGGCTTCCAACTGCACAGAGCTTCAAGACACTTCGCGGAGAACCATAATAGCGATCCCAAACACTTACAACTGACTGGTCTAGAATCAATACCTCCCACAAAACGAGGTGGAGATAGATTCCAGACCCTGTGCAAACAGGAAATATATTGGACCTTTAAATTTGATTGTTTATTCCCCAAAGGTCTTAATGAGGCTATGGAACTTAATATAGTACTTTGAAACATATACATCCTGTTTAGCCTCAATAGTCCCTCGAGAAGATCCTATGAATTATTCCTTAGTGTTATATATGGGAGAATATGATAATTCTACATACTGTAGGACTCATTTAATTTAATATCAATACCTAATTATTATGATTATTATTTTTTCCTAGTGTGTATTTTTATTTATTTATTCAGTCCCAATATCTATCATGTTAACATGTATCACATGTATTATACTTATTTCTCTGCTATTATTATTATTATTATAATTTTATTTATAAGGCGCTACAAGTGTTTCGCAGCGCCGTACAAAGGAACAATACAGGGAGACAAAACTTGGCATAACATTGAATAAATAACAAAAATACAGTACAAATACAGAGCGACACAGATCAGTACACATTACAACTTACTGATAATTATAATAATTTTTGACCATCAGAGGGCGCCGTTTTAGATAGACACTTATTCCATATACTGAATAGGAAAATTATTATATTCTCCTCTATACCTGTTTGTATGTTCTCTATAATAAATGAAATAATATTGAATGTATATTTAGATTAAGTGCAGCCATTAATAGATCTGATATACATGTCCTTGCATAATCTTATGTTCATTAGCCTAAGTAGGAACCTATATTGTACACCGCTGTTCCCTTATAGTATGGGAATCTTTAACTGATGATCTGTCCCCCACAAATGTCATCCCCGCCGGCTCAAAGGGTTCCCACAATATCTGTGGAACCGGACGTACGTGCGCAATCTGAGGGGGAATACTTTTGGGAGCGTGGACTTTTGGTTTTTCCCGGGATCAATCCCGCTCAGCTTCAAGTCTGTTTGAGAACTTTGATAATATCTCGGTTCTCCACCATAAACGGTACTATGCCAAGTGGTTCCACTTGCCTTTTTATTTGTTTATATCTGTATGTTCAATAAAAGGTTTTACACTATACCCCCAATCATTTCTCATTTTGGGTCACCACGATCACCTACTGAGGCTTTAAGGGACGCAGGGATTTACAACTACTTTCATCAGTGTGACAGCTACCCTTGGGACCTGTTTTTGAGCTTTCTAGATTCGGAGAAGAGGAACCCCCTCACCCCATAAGGGGCATACGGTATTTTATGAAACAGCCTTCACTAGTTTTGGAGAAGAGGATCGCCCCTTGACTTTTAGGGACGTATTGTTCGGCGCCAGTGGAGGAGATTTTGATACTCTCCCTTTCTGTCATGTCACTTCCGCCCATTTACTTCCGGCAGACCACTAACTGAAGACACTGTTGAAAGCCTGCACAATAGTATCAAAGGCGGAAATAGAGGTGGAACGCATATTTGGTCTGACTATTCAGAGGACCTAAAGGAATTTATTATAGGGGGAATTAGGTTTATTCTTCGGAATAATTATTTCTTTTTTAACGGCCACTATTACGTACAGAAGGTCGGTACAGCTATGGGCACCAGGTTCGCACTCAGCTATGCCAACCTCTTCATGTCATATTGGGAGTCACAAACCATATGGCATGGGGGGGAGCTGGGGGCGGGCCTGGTGCTCTGGCATCGTTACATTGACGACGTGTTGTTTATTTGGAACAAGGGCCCTGAAAAGTTGTAGTCTTTCTGTAATTCACTAAATTTAAATGACAGGAATATAAAATTAACTTTTTCAAAAAGTAAAGAGGAACTCCATTTTCTTGATTTATGTCTATACATCAAAGAGGGGACTCTAAATACTAAAGTTTTTCGAAAAGCTACGGATTCAAATAGCTTCATTGATAAAACAAGCCAACACCATGGGAACTGGCTCGATGGAATCCCATATGGACAGTTCCTCAGGGTCAGGAGGAACTGTACGGAACAAAACGTTTATCAGGAACAATCCCTTGAAATGGGAACACGATTCCTGGAAAAGGGTTATCCACAAAACCTAATTGAAAAAGCAAAAGAAAGGGTTGATAACACAACTAGAGAATCCCTGATATATCAGGACAAAAAATCCAGGACCACTGATGAGGGAACACAATGGTCGTTCATTAGCCAATACCATTGTCAATACAGGGAGGTGGAAAATGTTTTTAGAAAAAATTGGAAAATTCTGTTAAAGGACCCCATTATAGGTCCACAACTCCCCCCTGCCCTTCGTTTCATATATAGACGTTCAAGAACCATCAAAGATACTGTGGTCAGAAGTGCCCTGGATGTTCCTAAAAGGAGTAGCATTCGTAGCCAAGGCTTTCACCATTGTGGCTTATGCCAAATGTGCAGGTCAACTAAAGGCACAAGCAAAATTAAGGAATTCCAAGTAAAAGGATTTAAATATCCTATAAAAGACTTCCTAACATGCAATACGAGAAATGTAGTGTATGCTATCGAATGCAAGTGTGGTCTGGTGTATGTAGGAAAAACCACTAGAAGTCTAAAGACCAGATTAGCCGAACATGTCTATAATATAAAAAAAGGTTTAGACAGTCATACACTACCAGCCCATTTTAAGAAAAGTCACCATTCGGACCCTTGTCAAATTAGAACATTTTGGGTATCCAACAGATAAACCCCAATTGGCGTTGCAATGATGTTGAAGTTCACCTTGCTAAGGCAGAAATGCAATGGATATACAAACTTAAGACTTTGGTCCCAACAGGCCTGAATTGTGACTTCGAACTTAAATGGTTTCTTTGATTTTTCCTTATACTGCACATTGTCACTTTAAATTTTAAATGGATAGTGCTTTTTAACCTTTTAATCACTTAAAATGTATATGAATTTCTGTATAATTAATTAATTAATTTTTTATATAAAGAATTTTCTATATTTATAAACCTGATACGCTGTTTTTCTATTCCTTATCGCTTTTTTTGGGTATTATGAACATTTGAAATTATGGACATTCTCCCAAACATGGCCGTGCGGCTCAAGATACAGGAAAAAGTATGCATGGAGTTTTGGAACGCAAATAAGGAAGTAGATGTGAAACGCACAAGCGGCAGAATGAATAAGACCACTTCCGGCCTTCACGGACATTGCGATACGTCATATCCGGAAGACGTAGCCGGAAAGAACACCTGTTGGGGATTTCTAAATCATGTACGGGGATAAAAGAGCCGCCCCGGTCGATAATGACAACACGCTTCTGAGGAAGGGCTCCATTAGCCCGAAAGCGCGCTCAAGCTTATAGTTATCACCGAACGGACCGGACCTGTGGGAGCCGCATCATCTCTGTGGGGAACCATTTGTACATTTGTGGCTGGACCGGCCGGACACCGTTCTACCCAGGATTGGGTGATATGTTTTTATTTGTTTTATCTTATGTGAGTGCACCATTAAACTTTGTTATTCTTTCATAACAAACAGTATTGCACTATCGAGTTCTTCCGTTAGTCCTATAGGTAAAAAACCTGAGGAGGAGAACACAATTCAGATGTGGCCCAAAGACTGGTGATATGCGCATATATGACCCACTTTTGTGAGTGTGCTACTTAATTCAAAATCATCCAGAAATTGTATGACATTACCACACTATGGTCTTTTTTTGTTGCTCTTGTCTTTTGAGTCTTTAGATTATTTATCCATCCGCCTGGACTTATACAATACCTACTTTGTGTAAGTTAATTTTCATCTCGCCAGTGGGTGTTTCACCAAAAACTTTGTTATTTCTGTATATGCTTTAAAGCTTTTTGTGGTGGAAGCTTTCTTGGTGTCACCCTGGGCAGAGTTGTTTGCGCTGTGGAGATCAGATATATTTTTCTACCATTTACCATACCAGTCACAATATTTGCAACCCAATTCCCAATCAATTTTTAATATATTGTATGTATTATTGTATTATTTGTTTTTACATATATATTTTTCACTTTCAATATAAATTGTGTCAATCATTGTAGTGAAAAGGCGCTGCTCTCTTTTGCATCTCTTTTTTTTTTACTATCAATTGTACCTCAAAATGACAGAGACCAAAATGTATACTTCTGATTCCCCCTTATGCTATAGAAATTAAGTTTTTACACATCTGGTAGACGTGACCAAAAATCTTCTTTTTCCAGGATAAAGGGGGTTATTCGGGTTTATTCCTTCTGGCAAATTCCTTCTTAGATGGACAAAACCATGTGCACTGCAGGGGGGCAGATGTAAAATGTGCAGAGAGAATTAGATTTGGGTGAGTCATTTTCTGTGAAAATACTTACTGCTTTATATTTACACTGCAATATAGATCTCACTTTGAATTAAAACCCCACCCAAATCTAACTCTCTGCAAAAGTAGCATCTACCCACCTGCAGTGCACATGGTTTTGTCCATCTACGAAGGAATTTGACAGAAGGACTAAACCAGAATAACCCCCAAAGTTAGGTTCCTTATTTCCTTACATGTTCCATAGGATTCAATTAGTAATGACTATTGCCTAGATGAAAAATCAGCACTTTTCTTCATTTTTTTTAGTATGAAATGGCAAGAAACATGTGAATCGGTGTTCCATGTGTTTTTGACACCTTCCAGGCGAAATTGAAATGTTGTCTATTTTTTGTATTAATGGTAGAATTAAAGAGAATAGTATTGAGTGCGCACAAGTGATTGGAGTGCAGCTTAAGGGGGGTATTCAATCTTCGGGTCACGGCAGACGAGCTTGCTCGCCCGCCGTGACCCAGTCCTGTTCTCGGTCAGCTCGACCGAGAACATGCAGGCGGGATTCAATGTCCTGCCTGCAGCGGGACGAGAAGGGGGCGTGGCCGCGAGTTGCAGCCGGGAAGTGACGAGCTGCAGCCGGCAGCTCGTCACTTCCCGGCTGTTCTCGGCAGAACGAGCCCGACAGCTAGAGATGTCGGGCTCGTTCTGCCAGGAAACCCTGTTCAATGCTGTCGGGGAAGACAGCATTGAATAGGGCCCGTCGAGCATCTCCCCCAAGGGAGATGCTCGACGGAGATTGAATATCCCCCTTAGACTCAGTACATAAAGGGGGTTATTCTAGTTCACTCTTTCTGACAAAATCCTTCTTAGATGGACAAAACCATGTGCACTGCAGGTGGGGCAGATTTAACATGTGCAGAGAGAGTTAGATTTGGGTGGGGTTTTACCAGTGTTGCAAGTAAGGGGGTACGGTGTGGTACGGAGTACCTGTAAGAAATATGTTGCAGGTACGCAGTACCACTTACCCCTGATCCACTGTCATTTCTATTTTCATTTTAAGTCTAAATATAATGCATCCGCAGCCCGCCCACCCAGCGTTATGATTGGTGCTGTATGCAGCTACCGGCTACTGCTGATTTAGCCTGTCACACTGACAGGCATCAGCAGCGCAGACAGCATGAAGAGCAGGCTCCACTATTGTAAGCACAAGCTGCCTGGCTCTCCCCCAAGCAAGAGCCAACCCACCCCCAGTCATTCCCAGTTTCTCATTCCCGGTCTCCTGTGTCCACGCCTCTATTGTCATTTAGTCACTCCTCTAGCTTTGTGTGACCACGCCCCCTGATGACACATGACCATGCCCATTTTTGGTGGAGGCTATCAGTACCACCAAGAAAAAAATTCTACTTGCACCACTGGGTTTTACTCCAAAGTGAGATCTATATTGCAGTGTAAAAATAAAGCAGCCAGTATTTACCCTGCACATAAACAAAATAACTCACCCAAATCTAATTCTCTCTGCACATTTTACATCTGCCCCCCTGCAGTGCATATGGTTTTGTCCATCTAAGAAGGATTGTGTCAGAAAGAGTGAACTAGAATAACCCCCAAAGTGACATCCAACCACTTCAAAAATACATAGAGTCAAGGAAAACAAGTACAAAGTCAGTAAAGCGCTCCCCAAACACACCATGTGAAGAATACAATAAAAAATACTGTCCCTTTTTAGGAGATTTTCAGCTCTCAAAGCGGCGTGTAAATACTGTAAAAAAAGCCTTGGCTTTATGCAGACCAGGGGCGGATTGGCCATTAAAGTCACCGGGAGGTTTCCCGGGAGGCCGGCCGCCCCTGAGGCCGAAAGCTGTACTGCAGGTGACGTCATGCCCCTCTTCCTGCTTCAAGCATATGCACAGCGTGAGCAGGAGGCGGCCAGCCGGATCGAACACCAGCAGCAGCTCATCAGGTAGTGGAGCTGCTGCTGGGAATACAGCGGGGATGCCACAGGGGATTGAGCAAAGTTTCAAAGGAGCCCCCCCTCCCCTCTCCCCCCATGACACACAAGACCCCCTTGCCTTGCCCCCTGCTGCTGCTGCACTCTGTGGCTGCCGCTGTCTGTCACAGTACAGGCAGCGACGCCAGCAGCATCAAGCAGAGCAGACAGCAGAGGCTGAGCTGAGAGCTAATTCCCAGCTCCCAAGTTCAACTTCCAACCCCCCACACCTACAGTGTCACAGTCAGTCAGCAAAGACGGGACAGGGGGCGGAGCTACGAGGGGCGCGAGTGGGCGGGGCTACATGGACGAGGGGGCGGAGCTACAGGGGAGAACACCAGCAGTTCTGATGAAAGGAGAGGTTGAGCTGCCTGGAGCCTGCCACACAGATTGCAAGGTAAAAAAAGTTTGTGAGAGTGTACTGTCATAATAGTGTGGGCATTATGTCCAGAAGAAGCCATTCTCATTGTACCTGTCCCCAGCGTGCCAATCGCCGCGGTGCGCTGAGGATTCTGACATGTGTACGTCTCCAATGCCCGCCCCATTCCCGGCAATGGACATGCGAGTGTCCGAGACACTGGCGTGTCCATGTATGCTGGTGGGCCACCTGCTTTTTTGGAGCATCTGGCGTGCCAGAAGCAACATTGAGGCTGGCTCCATCTGTAAAAACGGCGTAGTACTGTCGGCAACTGGTGTGGGCACTACATACAGATGGAGCCGGCGTCCATCTGACTGAGACGCGCGTGCAGTTTCCGGGCGGCGGGGCGACGGGAACCCTGTCCGTCTCCGCTTCAGGGAGACGGACAGGGTTAGGGGGGGTGCGGGGAGGCGGTGGGGACCCCGGGTGACCGCCGACAAGCCGTCGGGGACCAGGGGGAAGCCGTCGGAAAGGGACACACGCGCATCTCATGCGCGCGTGTCCCCTTTCGCATATACAGATGGCGGGTGGCAGGGGATGGCGGCTGGCGTCGCCATCGCCATCCCCTGCAAAGAAGAGACCCGCTCCATCTGTATAGGCAGCACTACTACTGTCAGCAACTGGTGTGGGCACTACATATAGGCAGCACTACTACTGTCAGCAGCTGGTGTGGGAGTTAGGTATAAGAAGCGCTACTACTGTCTGCATCTGGTGTGGTTGTTACGCATCACTACTTCTATCGGCAACTGGTGTGGGCATAACATATAGGCAGCGCTACTACTGTCAGCAACTGGTGTGGGAATAACATATAGGCAGCGCTACTACTGTTGGCATTACGTATAGGCAGCACTACTACTGTCAGCAACTGGTGTGGGCATTAGGCGTTCGGAGTTTACCGCCTGCCTCGTATCCAGGCACATGGGCAAAACTTCATCACCCTGGGTCAGGATTCTCGCTAGATCCGGATCTCTATATAAGTCCCGGCACCAGTGCCATTCTTCATTCGGCATATGAAAGTCAGACAACATGGATGTGTCCATGGCTGTCTGCAAGGAGGGTAAAACTATGGGGGACAAAGTAACTGTAATGGGGAACAAACAGCTGTCTTGCCCAGTGTCCCATATCAGTCCAGCTGTGCTACCCAGTGTCCCGTATCAGTCCAGGGGTGCTGCCCAGTGTCCCCATTTTTTTTAATTTAAATAAAAAAGGTGTTGTTTTTTTTCACCTGCAAGGGGTGTTAAGTGTCCCATATTAGTCCAGCTGTGCTGTCTAGTTTACCATATCAGTCCAGCTGTGCTACCCAGTGTCCCGTATCAGTCCAGGGGTGCTGCCCAGTGTCCCCATTTTTTTTAATTTAAATAAAAAAGGTGTTTTTTTCACCTGCAAGGGGTGTTAAGTGTCCCATATCAGTCCAGCTGTGCTGCCCAGTGTCCTGTATCAGTCCAGGGGTGCCCGCATGTGTGCCGTATAATTCCATGGGTTCCCCCATGTCTCCCGTATGAGTCCAGGGGTGCCCGCATGTGTGCCGTATAATTCCATGGGTGCCCCCATGTGTCCCGTATCAGTCCAGGGGTGCCCGCATGTGTGCCGTATAATTCCATGGGTGCCCCCATGTGTCCCGTATCAGTCCAGGGGTGCCCGCATGTGTGCCGTATAATTCCATGGGTGCCCCCATGTGTCCCGTATCAGTCCAGGGGTGCCCGCATGTGTGCCGTATAATTCCATGTCTGCCGCTATGTGTGCCTTATCAATCCAGGGGTGCTGCCATCTGTGCCGCAAAATTCCAAGTGTGCTCTATCAGATCAGGGGTGCTCGCATGTGTGACGCATAATTCCTGGGGTGAGCAAAGTGTCATATAATTCATGGGTTGCTGCCAAGTCAGTTGTATAATTCATGGGGTGCTGCTAAGTGTGTCGTATCAGTCCAGAGGTGCCTGCATGTGTGTCGTATAATTCCAGGGGTGAGCCAAGTCTGACGTATAATTCATGGGGTGCTGCCAAGTGTGCTGTATAATTCATGGGATGCTGCTAAGTCTGCCATTTCAATCTAGGGGTGCTGCCATTTTTCATTAAAATAATAAAACCATTTTTTTCTTTTTACTGCAGGAGTGTCACCATGTGTGCCGTATAATTCCATGTGTGCTGTATCAGTTCACGGGTTCCACCATCTGTGCTGTATAATACCATGTGTGCTGTATTAGTCCAGGGGTGCCACCATCTGTGCCGTATTATTCCTGGGATAAGGCAAGTCTGCCGAATAATTCATGGGGTGCTGCCAAGTGTGCTGTATTAGTCCAGGGGTGATGCTAAGTGTGCGATATCAGTCCAGGGGTGGTGCTAAGTGTGCCGTATCAGTCCAGGGATGATGCTATGTGTGTCGTATCAGTTCAGGTGTGCCTGCATGCGTGCCGTATAATTCCAGGGGTGAACCAAGTCTGCTGTATAATTCATTGGGTGCTGCTAAATCTGCCATATCAATCCAGAGGTGCTGCCATTTTTTTTATTAAAATAATAAAAAAAATTTTTTTTTTTTTTTTTACTGCAGGAGTGTCACCATGTGCACCGTATAATTCCATGTTTGCCGTATCAGGTCAGGGGTGCCACCATCTGTGGCGTATAATTCCATGTGTGCTGTATCAGGTCAGGGGTGCCACCATCTGTGCTGTATAATTCCTAGGGTAAACCAAGTCTGCCAAATAATTCCTGGGGTGCTACTGCTGCCAAGTGTGCTGTATCAGTCCAGGGGTGATGCTGTGTGCCGTATCAGTCCAGGGGTGATGCTAAGTGTGCTGTATCAGTCCAGGGGTGATGCTGTGTGCCATATTAGTCCAGAGGTGATGCTGTGTGCCGTATCAGTCCAGGGGTGATGCTAAGTGTGCTGTATCAGTCCAGGGGTGATGCTGTGTGCCGTATTAGTCCAGAGGTGATGCTGTGTGCCGTATCAGTCCAGGGGTGATGCTAAGTGTGCTGTATCAGTCCAGGGGTGATGCTGTGTGCCGTATTAGTCCAGAGGTGATGCTGTGTGCCGTATCAGTCCAGGGGTGATGCTAAGTGTGCTGTATCAGTCCAGGGGTGATGCTAAGTGTGCCATATCAGTCTAGTGTTTGTGCCGCCCACTTGTGTCGCTTATCATAGTCATCCAGCTACTTTGGTGCAACCTTTTGGCCTAAAAACAATATTGGGGCAGATGTATCAATCTGCCTTTAACGTTTGTAATATAATGTTTCCCACTTCTCCTGGCATAACGCTCAGAAGCAGGGACAGTTTTCACCCTAATGTATTATGTTTAAGTTAGTGAGTAACGATAATCGTTAACTCACCACTTTTCTGTAATTTTTTGCAACTCCATAACGCCTCTCTCTGGACATGTGCCCTCTGGACGCATCTTCCCCTGCACGCAGCAGCTGCCCCCGTCCCCCTGGTAGGCGGCATTTTAATCTTTAATTAAAAAGAAAAAAACCTTAAAGTTAAAAATCACCCCACCAGCTATTGTGTGGAAGCCGCGGTCAGAGAGGGGTCCCTGCAGTAATGTGTATTAACTCGGCGGGGTCCCTGCACTGCATTGGAAATAACTAGTGCTATCCCCTGGGCGGCGGTGCGGGAAGCGCAGCTGGGTTTGAAACCACTTGCTGCACGATGATTGGCTTGAGATTCAGCCAATCATCTTGCGGGAAGTTATTTCCAATGCAGTGCAGGGACCCCGCCGAGTTAATACACATCACCGCAGGGACGTCTCTCTGCTATCAGCTTCCGGAGCTCCCTGGCCGCTGCTGCTGCATCTCCTCCCCCCCTTGCCCGCAGCAAGGCAAGTAACACCACCATCTATAGAATCTTGTCCTACTGTCTTTCCCCCCCGACACGGTAGCTAACACGGCAGCCGGCCGTCCCCCTGCTCACAGCAGCCTTCCCGTTCCCCTGTCCACAGCAGCTGCCCCCCGTCCCCCTGCCGCCACCCCCATTCCCCTGCCCACGGCAGCTGCCCCCACCCCAGTTAGCTCTTTAATTAAAAAGAAAATACATTTTAAAAAAAATTCTAAATCACTGCAACGCCAGCCCGGGGCTGGCGAAAAGGACAGAGTGGGCTTTACGTCTGGGAAGGCAATAATAGAGACGTAAAAAGCAATAACTAAAAGCCGGAGGACAGCGCCTGAACGTTAAGTTCAGGGCTGCCTCAGAACAACGTAAACAGCACCATTCATACATGTGCACAAAAGGTTAAACAGACCTTTTACTAGCGTTAAGTGCTACATAAGCACTTTACGTTGGTTAGTACATCTGCCCCATTGTGAGGTGTTCAGAATAGACTGGAAATGAGTGGAAATGAATTCTGCGATTGTAGCAGTTTTTATGCTTTTTAAAAAAAAAAAAAAAAAAAAAACTGAAGGTAATCAGAACCCAAAACATGAAAAGTGGCCGGTGTACACCCTATATATAAGCAAAGCTACTACTATGGACATTTTGTTTAATTGGCACTACTGTGAAGAGTATTGTGAATAAGGGGCACTAGTTGCTGTGCAGGGCAACAACTAGGTGTGTACCAGTAGTGCCTTGCTTATTTGCACTGTGGGTACATCATGTGCTTCAGCAGCTGCAGTTATTGATTGGCTGTCGGACCGAGAGCTCTGATTGGCTCAAAAGCTGGTGCCCTATTTGAAAATCAATTCAGTGCCTCTGCTGGGCTCAGGACTGGACAGGACTGGATTACACAGTGAGCAGTACTGAAGGCATACTGCAAAAGGCACTTCTCTGGGCATTGTGTGTATAAGCAGGAGTACTTGGGGCATTACGCATCGCATAATGTCATATGGGCATTAAAGTGTGCAACATATTGTGTAAGGGGAATTACGGTGTGTGGCATAATGTGTAAGCGCATCACAATGTGTGTCATAATGTGAAATAGGCAGTACTGTGTGGCATTACCGTGTGTGTCATAATGTGTAATGGGCATTACGGTGTTATTGGTACTGTTATGTTGCCACGCCCCTTCCCCATGAAGCCTAGGTGGAAAAGCATGCATCTTTCAGCTTCAAGTTTGGCAGCTATACTGATGTAGTAACCCCGCCTACTGCTATGCTGGCTCCACCCATTTTGTTTTGGTGCCGCCCACATGAGGCCGCTTCCTGAGATTTTCCAGGGCCACTTTTGTTCCCCAATCCGCCCCTGATGCAGACCATCCAGCAAGCATATTGCCAAGGGGAGATACACCACAATTTAGTGCAGATGGTTATGGCAATTGGAGTATTGTATAGATTTCAGGAACACTCACAAGCTAGCTGTGTATATAATAGCATTCAGAGATATCCCACTGGCAAAACAGCAATTTCCTCAATGCAGGATGTCATCACATGTAAAAATTAAGAGAGAGTGATGGTGCAGATCAGTTAGACAAAACACCTTTTAATTTCACAATTACACTCACATATAGAAGACAAGATAAAAAGCGTATGTGGTATCCCAAAGGCAAACACTGGAACTGGGTGTCACCGATCCGTCCCTGGAGAGAAAAGATGTTGTTTTCACTGACCCTCCGGAAAGGTCAGACTCCGGAAACAGGGGGAACGTCCAGTCAGTCAGGCTTAGGGTCCACAAAGTCCTGGTAAGCGCCAAATGCGTTTCGGATAAACCTTATTTCGGATAAATTCCTATTTATAATATTTTTTTTAAACTCCATTTTTTATACATATTTTTAATATATATTTTAAGATAATATATATTTTATACCAATCGATCCTTAATTGCTGCTAAAAGAATCATAACCTGCACCTAGCACCTTATTATGTATGTATTTACAGAGAATGGATACTTACACATTGTATTTCCTACCTAGATTGTTATGTGCGTTACAATAAAGCACATTCAAAGCGGTGGAACGCAAAAACCCGGAACTTCCGGGTATTTGGAACGCACCGCCATCTTGGAAACGTAAGGTACACAATGAAACAGCGGCAGGTGCCGCTTATGAAACAGCGGCAGGTGCCGCTTATGGACAGCAATCAACAGGCACATAAATAGCGGCCTCTGGACTTCCTGGGATACGCCATTGAGAAAGGTTTATCCGAAATGCGTTTGGCGCTAACCAGGACTTTGTGGACCCTAAGCCTGACTGACTGGACGTTCCCCCTGTTTCTGGAATCTGACCTTTCCGGAGGGTCAGTGAAAACAACATCTTTTCTCTCCAGGGACGGATCGGTGACACCCAGTTCCAGTGTTTGCCTTTGGGATACCACATACACTTTTTATCTTGTCTTCTATATGTGAGTGTAATTGTGAAATTAAAAGGTGTTTTGTCTAACTGATCTGCACCATCACTCTCTTTTGATTTTTACTGGTGATGACATCCTGCATTGAGGAAATTGCTGTTTTGCCAGTGGGATATCTCTGAATGCTATTATATACACAGCTAGCTTGTGAGTGTTCCTGAAATCTATACAATACTCCAATTGCCATAACCATCTGCACTAAATTGTGGTGTATCTCCCCTTGGCAATATGCTTGCTGGATGGTCTGCATAAAGCCAAGGCTTTTTTTACAGTATTTATACGCCGCTTTGAGAGCTGAAAATCTCCTAAAAAGGGACAGTATTTTTTATTGTATTCTTCACATGGTGTGTTTGGGGAGCGCTTTACTGACTTTGTACTTGTTTTCCTATTTTTTTTAATAGCAACATGGAAAAAAATTACTCAAAGCTGCAGATAACACTGGAAAAATTATCAGGATGGTAGAAAATTTGGTGTCTTTAGTTTAAGTTAGGGAGAAGGAGTTAGGGAGAAGGAAAAACACTGACCTTTCGCCTACTGACCAATAAACCAACCTCCTTTTATATTTGTGATCTACAGTACCTAATACCTAGGCTGTTCCACTCAAACATGTTGATCATCTCTCACCACCCGCCATGCCCCCTTTTCTCTACCCCAGATTTATATCCTGTATTTGATCTGAGTCAATGTGTTACAATTATTTTTCTATTTTGTTGGGGTTTTTTTGGATGCTGCATTCGGTCATTTTTAAGCCATGGTTGTAATTGGGGCATTTGAATCAATATCAATATAAAAAAAAATATATATATTTGGAAAGATTCATCTTACGCTGAGCAACATCTTATTTCTCCACCTAGAGAGCAGCTACAATCCATACAACTCTCTGTCCTCCATGAGCTGCCAACTTCATGGTATTCACCATCCTTGAAACATCCTGGAAACAAAATATATTAACAAAACTTTAGAAACCATTCATGTATACAACATCATGATCATTGTAAAATGTGTGGGAAAGTTAATATAATCTTATATTACCTTTGTTGCTGACATATTGGGTAATTAATCAAATGTCAGAAATCTACTGCAGACTATTGATTTAAAACTGTATAAAGCTGCTATTGTGATTTTATATCTGTGCTATGTCGAGAACTTAGAAATAGTGGGATAGTGTCACTGATCTTACATCTCCTATGTCTGATCAGCACCTTTTGCTGGTGGGGGAGGTGTATTGGGAGGGGCAGTTAAATCAGGATGCACATATGTTTCTTTTGGCTGATATATTCAGTATAGCTTGGGACGCCAGTCCTTCAGGACGCTAGGGATCTAGTATAAGAAGGGTCTAGTTATAAAGGGTCAGCTTTAAATTATTAGCAGCGTTATACCGGCGTTCTACCAAAGGAAACCAGAAGGTAAACAACAAACCAATATTACTTCTGAAGGACTGCATTAAAACCACAAAACTCAGGAACATCATGTGGCCTCAACTCACACATCTGAAGAAGGAATATTTTCCGAAACATGTTATCAGGATGCCATCACGCTGATGGGAGGACTTTGTGACCATCTACCTTTGTCTCTATTCAAGCCTGTGCGGTGGTGCGCCCCCTTTGCTATCCCAGGACTTACCATCATATAGCACCACAGCCCACCGCACCACCTCAGAACGGTGAGATAAAGACATTGATTGCCCCTGTTCAGATGTTTGTATGCATTCAATTGCATTATAAAACTGCATTTGCACTTTTGGATGAAAACGTTTTTCTTGTTTTTATTGTTATGTGAAATAAAATTGTTATTCTGGAGATCATAGTGCCCTGAACTGGGTCCAGATCATTTATAGCATATCCACTGCACTGTTATATGCGCCATCTCTGCTGACCATTTCTTCTTAGATTTGCTACACCAAACATTGGGTGTTTTTGCTCTTTTTCCGGTCAACAGAGGGCTGCTAATAACATTACAGCTAAAATTGTGCACACAGATACCACCAATCCCCTTTTTCCATTGTCTTCCTTGTATGGCTTGGCCATCTTACAGTGTAACCTTCGTAGTGTGCCCACCATGGCTGCCTCATGTAGTGCACTTGTGGATGGGATGAAAAATACATGGACCTGAGTATACATTGAAATCACCCATTTTGGGTAATTTCTTTTATGGGTAATCTATTCCACCCAGGGTAATCCTACGCAGAGTGCCTAAAATGGCTGCCGCACTTGATACCTTGTCAGGGTGGAGTACACAACCCATGAAAATGATTATCCAAAATGCTGCACCAATCCTGCATTATGCTTACTGTGTGCTCAAGGCTTTCGTTTGTCTGTGATTTGTCTGTTACTGTACAACCAACATCCTCTGTATTATGTGCATTGTTTTTTAATGTCTGTAAAGTGCCTTGAGTCCTGTTGGAGAAAGTGCGCTATATAAATTAAAATTACTTACTTATCATTTCCCAAAGTGATTAAAGCAATGTAACTATTGATTTGTGTTAATTGTTCTGCTCCATGGTACAACATAACGTAACCACCAGGTGTTGGGGTAACGCCAGGTCTTAAGTTGGACAAAGCTGCTACAGGAGGCTGGGCAAGGCAAATAAAGGACTGGAGTTAGACTGGGACACAGTTGGAAGGACCAGACACACAATAACTTTAGCACACTTCCATGTGCGACTGGTACAGGACCACTGCGGCAGACAGGCTCTGGAAGTGGAATAGCCGCTAATAGCGACACAAACATATAGGTACATGGACCAGACTGGGGAAGAGTGCCAGTAGCAGAGTAGCAGATTTATTGACACATAAGCACAGGTATATCCGGAAGCTCAATAAGAGCAGTTACATAAAGGACACAATAATACAGCAGTTTATACACAAGACAAACAGAAGCTTACTATGAGAAGGTACAGACAGGGCAAGTTTTATCAAACAGGACTAAAGCAGAAGCTCTATTAGAGCCAGTGACATGTAGTGGTTGGTGAGGCTCTGGCTTGATGGAGCCAGCGCCGGGTTGTGAACACTAAATAGACTGTGCCTGACTCCCTGCAGTGCCTGAAACATCTGTTAAAGAAAGGAATCCTCTCCTGTACACAGGCCATTATTACATGCACAATCAGCAGCGCTACACTGGTGGTGGCTGACAGCTTGGGCTGTCAGTGCCACTGTACTCAACAGGCATGATGTGGTCTCTGCAGGCTGTTGTGCGGGCTCCGTCGCTGCACCAGGGGTATGATATATATATGAGTGGAGGCACTCACCTCAGCAGCTGCAACAGGGACAGCACATTGGTTACTATCATGGACGTCAGAACATTTTTATAGGTTGGAGGGCAAAATATTCTCTCATTCTGGCACTCCTAAAATTTTAAATGTTGCTCCCTACGGTTTTATGAAACAGACAGAATGACACAGTAAAATGCCAGATCTGCACTACGGGTCTAAGTCATGTCTGTACACATATACGGTACCTATTATTTTTAAGCTACCAAATTTCCATTGCAGAAGTCCTCAGTAACTATGTACACATCAAGGTGCTAGGGTGTTCGGCACCCACCAATAATTCATAAATACACGTAACAGCCGCAAAAAGGGATGTGCTCTTACAAGGAAAGTGTGTGGACACACAATATTGCCTCTAATTCAAAGTATGCTGCACAGTAGCAGAAGCTTATTCAGATTACACCACTATAATTCATATTGCACCATATTGTAGTTCCCCTTATACATGTTACATCATACATTAGTACCCCTTTTACAAAATGCCACAATAGTGGGCACAGACACACAGGGGCAGATGTATTAAGCCTTAACAAGAGATAAATGCAAGGGTGATAAGGAGAGATAAACGTCCAGCCAATCAGCTCCTTACTGACTTTTTTCAAACACAGCCTGTAACATGGCAGTAAGGAGCTGATTGGCTGGGCATTTATCTCTCCTTATCACCCTTGCATTTATCTCTTGTTAAGGCTTAATACATCTGCCCCACAATTCCTTAACAAAGTCTACCCATGTCAATCAACAAATATAATGGGTTAAATTTGCTAAGATGTGAAATACACTTCACAGGTCATGTTGCTATGGGCAACCAATCAGAAACTACTTCTTATTTATTTACCACCCTCTAGAAGATAGATAGAAGGTAGACAGGATGTGATTGGGTGGCCATAGCAACATGACCTGTGAAGTGTATTTCACATCTCAGTAAAAATATCTCAAATGTTCAGTTATTAAAAAAAATAAAATAAACATAAATACATTAATTAAACATTTGTGCAGGAGGTGAACAGTTAAAAGTTTCCCATTCTAAAATTAGGTACACACTGGGCGTTATGCTGTCTGGTTAGATGGATCAGACCAACATATCGCTCAGCTTCACTTGCAATGATGGTAGGTTTGATGTGCTGAACAATCAAATGTGGAAGTAACAGTACATTTATTAATAACAGTAGTGAATTTTCATTATATAATTGCCTTCTGCCCATATTGGCTTTTTCTGGTATCTGCATATGAGAAATGTGAGGTGGCAAGTTAATTTTAACTGTACTGAATTTTTTTTTTTTTAAATGTTGCCCTAAATGGGCATTACAGACGGTGTAATGGTTAGCATTACAGCCTCACAGCGCTGAGGTCATGGGTTCTATTCCCACCATAGCCCTTACTGTGCGGAGTTTGTATATTCTCCCCGTGTTTGTGTGGGTTTACTTCGGGTACTCCGGTTTCCTCCCACAATCCAAAAATATACTGGTAGGGTAATTGGCTTCCAACAAATGAACCATAGAATGTCTGTGTTTGCATGTACATTTGGTAGGGAATATAGATTGTAAGCTCCACTGGGGCAGGGACTGATGTGAATGTTTGACTATTATCTGTACAGCGCTGCGGAATATGTGTGTGCTATATAAGAAACTGTTAATAAATAAATAAATGACCATTACAGACCAAAATTAAATATGCTGGCATCATATGAGAAAACATTACATAATTTCATCAACAGTTATTAATACAATAGTATTAGAATTGGGTGACAGTGACCCCCCCTCCCCCCTCCCCCCTCACAAAAAAAAAATCAGTGGGCACAGGAAAGCCCCACTCCATAGAATACAGTGTATGGGTCAAGGTAGAGGCACAGGACAGGCAATAACTTACCTACCCAAGCACACATTGCAACTTCACCTTCATTCAGGCAATCCGATGGTGCCCCCAATATTGATGACCAGGACCTGGGCCTTGCTGGCTATGAAGCTCATACACTCCATTGAGCCATGCAGGTTGTGGATCCTGGGCAGCTGTCTTTCAGGGTGTCCGGTGGGTTGGACAGTGTGTACACCGTGCCCTGGATGCAAGAGGCAAACATGGACTCTTTCTCCAGGAGGAGCATTGGGCTATGCCTCAGAGTGGGGTTTGGTGGTGCTCCAGATCTCCTTGGAGGCAGAGCTGAGGC
This sequence comes from Crinia signifera, assembly GCF_055691185.1. Classification (NCBI taxonomy): domain Eukaryota; kingdom Metazoa; phylum Chordata; class Amphibia; order Anura; family Myobatrachidae; genus Crinia; species Crinia signifera. The sequence continues at coordinate 218,982,371 of NC_139222.1, forward strand.
AAGAGCAGTTTACATGCTGCTTCCCATGTCCCATACTGCACTGAGATCTGCTCTACTGCCAGCAGGAGTAAACTGTGGGAGTGTTAAGGCCGTTGACCCCAGCTGCCAGCACCACTGCCTATTATATACTGTGACAGCAGAAGGCAACAGCAACAGTCATCACCTATGAGAATGCAGGCGGAGAGGAGCCGGCAGGTTGCAGCAGAACTGGCGGCCCAGCGGCAGGAGCACTGGAGAAGTCAGTGGACATCTGTTTGTAGAAATGGCACTGGAAATTCCTCAGTGACAGGGGCATGCTTTCATATAGGCAAAAAGCATGTCCCAGTCACTGAGGCACTTCTATAGGTGCCGCTTATATAGCTTTTTTGAATGGGCTTTTAAAGCCCAGTGCTCAGCCATGCCCACTGCCCTACCATGCACTTGTCGGAAATTGCATTGTACTGTAATTTATGTACACTTTAATATTATTCTCATTCATTTGTCAGTATAAACTTACCCTCTGGATCCTCTTCCTCTTGAGGAGGTTCTGTCAGGCAAGCGGCATTGCACACAGTGAAAAGGACACCGGCACTCAACACAAGACCCGCAATATATTTCTGGAATTCAAATGAAAGAAAAATACTCATAAAAACAAAAGTCATTTTAATGACTTCACATTGTCAGACTGGAGTTTTAGAAAAAAATGTTTTGTACAATCACTGTGTAGGGAATCCGATACAAATGTAATAATACACAGTACCAGTGCCTTTTTTCTTACCCATGGTCTGTAGCTCCCCCCCCAAGGATAATCCGCAACATTGCTCAGTCTTAGTGAAGCTAGATGCTGTATGTGAGTCTGAACTGGCTTCACTTTGACTCCCAGTGACTCCCTCCTATGGCGAGGTAGGAGCCTCCTCTGCTCAGGACCAATGATTCTAGTTGATGTTCTCATGCTGCTAGATAAAGCAATTGTTCCTGCTTTCACACTTATTCCTGAACGATCGGAAGAGGCCAAATTTAGCCCATTATGATGGTGCATTTCTGCGCATGTGCCAACCCCAGCACCAAACTGCTGTGGCGATTTACACACTCGCCAGGTCCTTCGTTGCGGGGAGGGAGGGCAGGGGGCGGACAAAGGCAGAAATGGGGCAGGAGAATTTGGCGGCCATCAAATGATTTCCCCAGCCTTTGGAAATTTAAGTCATTCTGAACTGACTTTTATTTCCTCCGCAAATCGCATTAGACGGGGAAGACATCGGCTCGACTGTATTCCCATGGGAACGCCCAGCGTTCTTATGGGGACGCCCATTGAATGATTTCTCCTGCTAGCGACCACATATGAGGGCATATGTTAGTGAATACATCCCCTCGCATGGTACCAAGGGGATTTGGCGATGGTCTCAACACCCAATAAGCAGCGATTTTCTCTGTTTACCGAGCCAACATGAATCACCCCCTTAGGGTATATTTTCTTTAAACCTGAAATTCAAAAGCATCAGTCCTAATTCAGATTTCAGATGTGGTTGGAGCTGCACCCTGTGCCACAAAGTACAGATTATCATGTGCAAACAGATCCTGCGACACAGAATGGGAGAGGGAAGAGACCGGTGATGGCGCTGGACCTCGGGAACACCCAGCATTTAAGGGCATCTCCATGAAAATGCATTCCCATTGGATGTCAGCTCCGAGCCCGCCTTCCTGGATTTGCAGAGGAAATAAACGTCCATTTCTACTGACTTTTATTCCTCTGAAGGCAGGAGAAAGCATTTGATGGTCGGCGACCATCGAATGATTTCTCCTGCTAGCGGACGCATGTTTGCCAACACATCCTCTCGCATGGTACTGAGGGGATTCAGTGGTGGGTGTTTGGCGGGGCGGCATTAAGCCGCTCGGTAAGCAGCGAATGACCGCTGCTTACCGAGCGGTGTTGAATCACCCCCTTAATCCATTGAAACAAGGGAGCATTCTAGTGACTATTTCACCAAACTCCCGTAGAAAAAAATACAAAAAAGTATTTGCAGTGCTGTGTTTAGAATTGGGGGCACGTAAACGCTCAACCAGGGGTGTTCACTTGCTACCCTCCCCACCAGACCAGCATACAGCAGGGTGTGCTAGGCTGTCGCTGCTTCCCGCTCTTGGTGGCCCTGCTATCATTACAAAGCAGATCTTAGATCTATTGAGCACTCCAATCCAACTCTTCATCTTTGTAAGTAGCGGCAGTGCGAAAATATGCAAATGCCACAGGACTCCCGTGAGTAACAAAAAATACCCATTGCAGGCTTCTTTGAGCTGCTGCTTCAACCAATCGACTGTTTGATCATCAGACATCTGAGTAACCTTTAGGTGTAGTGGAAACAGCAGGATATACTTAGTTGGAAATAGACAGACACATAACCGTTATGAAACAGCCAGATCAAGGGACTGGTAAACATATAGTACATGCCCAAAATTTACTGGGTGCTATTGATCCCTTAATACAGTAATGACTGTTTAAGAATGGTGTATCATTGTACATATACCACAGAGCCACCTGCCAGTCCAGCAGCACTGCTACAGAGATCACATGATGGAAAATTTTGTCCAGCAAGCAGCCACCAGGTGGGGAGTGTGGATGCTGTGGGTCGTACGATCACTGCTGGCCACAGTGATTGGGATTCAGAGCCGCAGCTACATAAAAAAAGAAATAAGTGCAGTGCTTGAACCGGTATACCGGCATAATGAAGTTTGCTGATATATCGCTGTATACTGTCAATCTTTGAGCAGCGTGTGTGTGTGTGTCATTTATTGGCTGTAATTCATCCATGTACTGTATGCAGTACATGGGTGCTGGGAGGTGTGACAGTGAAAGTAAAGTGGTAGGGCAATAAACATCTTATTGCTTTACCTCTTTCACACTGCACCTATAACCCGGGTCAACCTGGGCCGTGGTGCGGTGTGAAAGGACCAAACTGAATATTCTGGGTAAACGAACCCAGCATTTCAACCCGGGTTATAAGAAGGGTTAAACCAGGGTTAAGTATAATAGAATCAGATATATGTGATCACTCACATATATCTAGAGAGCGCCACACCAATGGATGTAATCAATATAGATTTATTACTTTTAAAATTATTATAAATCTCTCAATAAAATGTACAATTTAATAAGTACTCACAAAAAAATATATAAAAACACAATGGAATAACAATAGATTTGCATACACTCCTGATAAAGTCAATTTAAGGACTGTGTTTAAACAGTAGTATGTCCTTTGATTATCCCTTGATAGGGACTTAGAGCTTTTTAGACAATGATAGTTTCATTAAGGGTGATAGAACAGACCTCAATTTCTTTTTCTATAGCCGATGGAATGAATTGATGGCAATCTCTATTCTGTGTGATTAACAGACAGCTCAAGCTCCCCTGTCAGCGGTCGCCGCCTGTTGACGATCCGCTGATGTGATGTTTGTACAGGGGGCGAGCCGTCCGTCTCCAGCAAGCTGTACAGATTAGCTGTATGCCGGGAATCACAATTAGTGACACGGTGCGGGACTCACCCAGGTTGGTGGAATTACCAGTCGGACGCCGGCTGTTGGTATATGCTGGAAACACTGGGGAGATCACCGCAGGAAGGCAGAAGGAAAAGCGGCTTGAAGATTGTGGAGGCAGGTGGTTGTATCTATCACTCAGTAGTAGCTGTAGGAGGTGTATAGCAATCCTTTACGCGTTTCTCCGCTATAGCAGGGCAGCGGTTTCTTCAGAAGGCAGGTTGCCCTGTGTATAATGGGTGGCCCAGGTTAATTGTCAAAATCCCAGGTCCGACCCGGCTTAGCGAAGTGAAAGTGGTATCAGTCTGGTACATGCTAAGTAATACATATATTGGCATTTTGCTCAAGTGGCCGATATATCATGAGCCCATCACTGTATGTGTACACCCAGTACTGTATGTCTGTGAATAAGGTCAAAATATCTAAAGTGGCGCAGAGAGGGGGCATGGGTCCTTTTTACCCAGGCCCGGGCATGTTGGGTCCCGGTGTGGGCCTGGGTCCCGCTACACCCCTCCCTCCCATTGCAGGGAGACTTTGGGAAGGTAGAGTGAGGACTGACTGCTTCTTTAGAGAGAGTATGTATAGACACTCTCTCTGAAGAAGCCGCTGACGCTTACTGCAGGAGGGGAAATGCATTAAAGACCTATTTAGAAGCACCTAAGAGCTGGGATATTGACACTGATTTAAGCAGACACACCCATCCCCATTTGTGGTCTCTAGAGAAAGCTGCACCACAGGTTGTGAGCAACAGCAGCTGGGAGACACAGATCGGCACTGTCCTGAAGGGTCTGTGAAACCAAGTAAGGTATCTGCTGGGCTTACTAAGGGTGGTGATATTATTATACTGATTTTAGGATTATGTATTTTATTTGTATTCATTGTTGATTATGAATGTATTGTATCAGAACTGGTAGGCAACTGCCTTGCGCAGTTTTATTGACCCCATCTTGTTTTACTTTATTTAAATGTTCATTATCTTATTTATTTGACTTGTGATGTTATGGGTTTTATGATATTGGCCGGGATGTAATGGAAGCTAATTTTAGTCGACAGGTAAAAGTTGCTCAAAGTCAACGTTAGAATGTCAACTGTTTACCAGAACTCGGCCAATGTAACACTCCGAATGCAAATCGGCTCTGACTTCTGATGGTATTTTTAGAGTAGGAAGCATCTGAATTTTTTAAGACAACCGGAATGCACCATATACAGGTTCACCGCTGATTTTCCAGCAACCGGTGGTCCGGAATCTCCTTTAATCCGGACACATCAGGTGCCAGGAGGAAATTAGTATTGATAGGTTGTTAGATGTAGAAGGGACTATGGGAGTCTGTGGGAGCTTGGATTATCTGCACGCGCATCCTACTGGTCCTACTCCTCATACAACTAAAGTATCTGCCTGAAGGTAAAAACACAAACAACCCATTAGCCGGGTGGGTTCTATCTTTTAAGATATTGAGCGCCCTACACAGACAGCACCTTCTCTGAATATCATCATCAGCAGGGAGAGTAGTACCCATTATCCGTTGGGCCAGTATAATTGACCTCTGTATTAGCTTCCATTCTGCATCGGTACAATTTCCATACCAGACGGAGATACAACTGGTCAGAATACTTACCACTGCACAGCGATAGAAATTTACCAATATGCGTAGTGGCAATTGTTGTTTTTTCAGCATCCTAAGGAAAAAAAGGCGTTGATGGGCCTTTTTTATCCAGACACTTAATATTAGTTGACCATGTTAGGTCCTCAGAGAAATGAGTACCCAAAAATGTAAAACTAGAGACACGGTCAACATTACTCCCACTAATCTGTACCGGCATAACCGGGTTAGATTTTTTCCTGCGAAAATCCACCGCAATCTCTTTAGTTTTACTGGCGTTAAGAAAGAGATTATTGGCACAACACCACTCAGCCAAATGCTGAATCTCATCTCTATTTGCCGTTTAGTTGTTGTTGTCAATAAGGCCTATTAATGTTGTATCATCGGCAAATTTAATAATGATATTGGAATTGTAAACCGGCTTGCAGTGGGACGTAAAAATAGAATAAAGGAACAGGCTTAATACACAACCTTTTGGTACCAAATTATACAGCGTAACTGAGCCTGAACTGTCTGTCCCTGCTCTAACCACCTGTGGCCTATCACTTAAAAAGTCCCCTATCCAATTACACATGGAACTGTCAATCCCCAAGTCCAGAGACTAGTCTAGCTGGTATCACCGTATTGAACGCCAAACTGAAATCGACAAACAACAGTCGGACATACGTGTTATTTTTATCCAGATGTGATAATACAGATTGCATCAGCAAAGAGACTGCATCATCAATGCTGCGATAAGCAAACTGAAATGGATCCAAAGATGGTGATAGACCAGCCTTCAGATGTATTAACACCAACCGTTCAAAATACAGTACTTCATGACTATCGGTGTGAGAGCAACAGGACGATAATCATTCAAATTTATCGACCCAGAATTTTTTGGCACCGATATTATAGTAGTGCTTTTACAGCAAGCAGGAACAATCGACGCAGATAGGGACAGATTAAAAATGTCCGTAAATACCCCCGTCAACTGCTCAGCACATGCCCTCAGCACCCATCCCGGTTTACCATCTGGTCCAGCCGACTTAATTGCATTGATTTGGCTTAGACCAGCTAGGACCTCTGCAGATGTTAATACAAGAGATTGGCCAGAGGAAGGTAGTCTAGTCACCCTTTCACTGTTGTCTCTATCGAACCGTGCATAGAAATGGTTCAACTCATTTAGAGAGGAGACATCCATAGCAAGTGCTGAGCTAGTTTTATCTGCCTTATAGTTGCTGATAACCCGGATACCCTGCCATAAACGGCGGGGATCAGATCTTGCCAAATGCTCCTCTATCCTTAGCTTATAGCAGTGTTTAGCCCCGATAATACCTTTCTTCAGATTCGCCCTAGCTGTACCATAGGCTACTTCCCTAAAGGCAGTGTTACGGGCCCTTAGCAGAAGCAGAACCTTCTTATTCATCCATGGCTTCTCATTCGGATATACAGTAATCTTTTTCCAGGTGGTGACACTATGCCACACAAATTGTAATGGCCATTACAGAATATGCCACACAATCTGTAATGCCCGTTACACATTATGACCCACACCGTAATTCCTTTAGACTTTATGCCACAAACCGTTATGCTTAAGTAACTTTATGCCACACACCATAATGCCCATTGCACATACCACACACCATAATCCTTAATTAATTTTTATGCCACACACCATAATGCTCTTTACACGCAATGGTGTAATTATAAATTTTGCAACCCCTCCCATGGCACTTTAGTGACACAAAAGGCCCATACGCACTTGATGATTTTGAGCTGAAAATCGATCGTTTTGAGCTATTTTCAGCTGAAAATCACCTAGTGTGTATGAGCCACCGTTGGCAGACTAGCGATGATGCGTTCTCCCGCATCATCGCTAGCAAAGTCCACCATCTGCTGGTTTTACCAGCATGCCAGCGATGATGGATGGTTTTTCATCCATTATCGCTGTGTGTGTACGCAACGCGGTCTGAAAGATTATACACTTTCAGCCCGTGGACCGCCCCAAGCCTCCCCTTCTCCCTCCCCTTCTCCCTCACCCTGCTCCTTACTCACGCCGCACTTGAACACCCGCCCAGCCTTCCATCAGTCCATCCACTCTCCCTCCTTTCCTTCTGCCTGTACGCCCGCAGCCCCCTCCTGCCTGTACGTCTGCTGCTGTTCCACCCCCTCCACCACCTTCCGAACACTGCCACAGCTCACCTGCTCGCAAGCAGCTCCATCACACCAGCGGGAGCGCAGGCAGAATAAATAATAATAATATATATGTGTGTGTACACAGCAAGGTTCCCAGACATCCAAACAGGTCCCCAGGAACAACACGTCACTGCAGCATCTCCAACATGAAGAATCTTTAATGCATAGCCTCAACGGCTCATTTCGGGGAATTTGATAAAGGGGTAAATTCCCCGAAACGAGCCGTTGAGGCTATGCATTAAAGATTTTTCATGTTGGAGATGCTGCAGTGACGTGTTGTTCCTGGGGACCTGTTTGGATGTCTGGGAACCTTGCTGTATATTTATACTACAAAGGCACGCAGCGCTGGTTGTGATTTTCATGGAAAGTGCCGGTCCATTGCCTGGATATATATATATATATATATATTTATTTATTTATTTACAGTTTCTTTTATATATATATATATATATACAACAAAGATATTGCGAGCGGCACTCAGAGACTGGATACACGAAGTAACACTGCAAATATGTGTTTAATGCAAACTTCAACGTTTCGGGGCGCTGGTCCCCTTCGTCAGGATAAACACAAAGGGTGAGATTTAATAGGATGAGAGATTCAGAAAGTGAGAGATTTTGTGAGAAGTCTCCAGTTTTTTTTAAAGCGGCAATCATTTGCACTTCAAAATCAAACTGGTTTTGCAGTGTAAATGATTGCCGCTTTAAAAAAACTAGAGAATTCTCACAAAATCTCTCACTTTCTGAATATCTCATCCTATTAAATCTCACCCAAGGTGTCACACACAAGATATTTATAGAAAAGACTTACCCCCCTTCTAATCACTGCTGCCCCTCCTGATTAGAAGGGGGGTAAGTCTTTTCTATAAATATCTTGTGTGTGACACCTTGTGTTTATCCTGACGAAGGGGACCAGCGCCCCGAAACGTTGAAGTTTGCATTAAACACATATTTGCAGTGTTACTTCGTGTATCCAGTTTCTGAGTGCCGCTCGCAATATCTTTGTTGTATGCTAGTGGACCCAAGCGGCTACACCTGAAGGCACCAGAGCAAGTGAGTCCAGGGGGACAGCAGAGTGCCGGAGCCAGCACAGAATATATATATATATATATATATATATATATATATATATATATATATATGTGTATTAAAAAGCCATGCAAAATGACACCCAATATATATTATATATATACACACACAGTATCTATTTGCACCACTCAGTTGTGATTAAGCCACTGAAGTTATACACAGGCGGAGAAAGGTGCATTGTTGTTGCTGATCATAAACAGCCTGTCCCAGTGACCGCAATCTCATTGCCGCTGATACATCTATAGGAGCGGACATTATCTGTATTTGGTTGGCGAATAGCTCTCTCCACAAACATCAGGAGAGTACCTCCATTCAATCAGAAGGTAAATTGTTCATATGAAATTGGACATTGCTTGAGCTGGATATAACCACCACCAAAGAGACTTTTCATCAATTCTGTGCAGGACTGGTAAACATAAAATGCCTTGCAGATCAGTTAAAACCAATTGGTGCCTTAATTTAAAACCATTCTAGCCTCATACCAGATGTTGCGAGACTAATTGATATGCCTCTTTATGTTATGTGTTGTACGTCTTGTTGTGTTGTATGTGATAATAATAATGTAATTGTTTATGAAGTGCACTTCTCATTGTTTATATATGTGATACTTATATTTATCTTTTGATAAATGTTATCATTTAAACACATTGCTAATTATTGTGCTGAGCACGACTGCGCCCCTTGAAAGTACATGTCAGTGTAAATTGCATGTCCTTTTTCCTTTCCTTGTCTTGTTTCGAGGTACACAACCTCTGACAAGGGGCAGCAATAGTGCGCAGCGATTTAGATATTTTAATTACATAGAACCAGTGCTCCTATTTGCCCTCTTTGGCTTACCTACACATGCTGGTTGCCAGGGGTAACATGCTTGTTGCCTGTGATTCCATACTTGTTGTCAAGGGGGATTATATGGTAGTTGCCATAAGGGATTACATGCTTGTTGCCAAGGGTATCCATGTTCATAGCCAGGGGGATTACATGCTTGTTGCTAAGGTGGATTACATTTTCGTTGCCATAGGGGTTCCATGCTTGTGGCCAGGGGTTCCATGCTCGTAGCCAGGGGAGATTACATGCTCGTTGCCCAAAGGGAGCTAAATGAGAGTTGCCCCGGAGGAAATAAATTTGTTTATTGCCCGCCTTACCCCCTGCCAGATGCTGACCGCCCATCTGCTGCGGAGGCACAGAGTCTCTGACAGCATTAGAGACCCTGTGCCCCTCCAAAGATGGCCGCCCCCACAATGGAGACAGCCGCTAGAGGTCCTCCTGCACCTCTAGCGTCTGTCAGTATGACAGATGCTAGAACTAAGGGAGTACCTCTAGCTTGTCTTCTCTGTGGCAGCGGACGGGGTGCAGGGTCTCTGTAATACTGTCAGAGACACTGCACTTCCGCAGCAGATGGGCGGTCAGCATCTGGCAGGGGAAAGGGCCGAAGCGGACGGGCGGTCGGCATCAAGAGGGCAGATCAGCGGGCAACAAGTGTGGTTCCTGGGCACCCTGCTACTCTTCGGTGCCCGGAGCTTGCACTCCGCCGGCTCCACTCTCCCTACGCCCCTGTCTGAATGTAATCCATACACAGTATCAGAGCAGTTACTGACAAATTATTTAATGCCTTATATTTAGTATCTGTCAGACTGACACAGATTAATACCCCTTTTATACCCAAATCCCAGATCCGACCCGGCATTTGGAACACAGATCCAAGCCAGGTCGCATCCGGGATTTGCACCGTTTACACTGCGGTGCCTACTCGCAGTGTAAACGGAGGCGGCGCTTGGAGATGACATCATCTACAAGCACTAGGACCGGCGATCCCCCCGCTAGGGCCACCGATAGTCACGCTGGGTGCAAGCCCAACACCAAGGTAAGCTGCTGGGCTGCCCCCAGCCCCCGTCCGTGAGGTGAATGGATGCTGCACACAGGCATCCATTCACCTACTCCCTGCCTCCGCTGCTTTCGGCACCGTACAGCAGACAGCAGCGGAGCCTCTGTTTGCCTCCCGTACAACCTGCGGACGCTGCGGTCCGGAGGTTGGGCTTCCCCCATTGATGTAAACAGAAGCCGGGTCAGATGACCCGGCGTACCTGTTTACACTGTCCTCTACCCAGGTCTATGTGTTACCTTGGTCAGGACCTGGGTAGAAGTCCCATGTAAAGGGACACGGGTTAACCCCATTTACACCGCCACTGACGCGGGTCCACAAGGGAATAACCTAGGTTTCTGCGGCGGTGTAAAAGGGGTATTAGTGATTGTCTGATATCATGTTTGATGTAAATAAGTAGCTGTGCCCTCTTCATCCGGACTTTGATGAATTAATTTGCCTGATCTGGTAACCAGGCAGCACAGGTGTTAGATATTCACTATTATTTTAATTTTGTTTATGTAAGTCTAAATCTGTGTAGGTTTTTAAATGTAATATGTGGACCATTTGTAGGGACAAGAATTGATGCCAATGAATATACTGTAACGTAATGCCAACATCCAGCTCCATCTCTCTGCATCCCACCTGTGTTTTCTGTTTCCTTGTGTTCAAACCTTGATGATTGATTTCCCTACTTACTACTTACATAAATAACATAACATTAGTAGTAGTAATAATAACAATAGTACAGTACATAAACTTCCACGCACAATAAGACTCTCCACTAGCCTCCAAACTTTCAGGCGTTCCCTGAAAACTCACCTCTTCAGGCAAGCCTACCATATTTAAGTCCCATATGCATAACCCTCTGAGGCACTTATGTATTATATAGCTTCCCTTCTGTAACTTGGTGGGACTGCTATGCTATTACTGGTGCCTGTCCTTGTGTTTCCCTCCTATATCCCTATAGATTGTAAGCTTGCAGCAGGGCCCTCCTACCTCCAAGTCTGTCTGTTATTACCCAGTTTGTTTTATCTGTGTATACAATTGTAAAGCGCAATGGTAACTGCTGCTCTATATAAGAAACTGTAAATAAATAATAAATAAACTATATAGAGATATATTAATAATGATACAGTAATTATATTTTCCTGCTTATTGTACTTCATAGTTAGAAACGACAATTTTTGTATGATTTATCACATAGGATATTATCACATCACTCATTAAAATGTATAATAATGAAATTCTTTTGTGTGATATTGACTGTTGATTTTTTTTTTAAAATACTATAATACTGTAGCCATAAACTCCCTGAAAACATCCATTAAAGTCAACTAAAAGGTGTCTGTTCAGTCTAAGATAGTATTACTATTACCAAGCAGAATAAACTTACCATCGTGAAATGTTCTCTGCAGCGACTGAACATAATGGCCCTGTAATGTGCTATTTAAGCTCGGTGGAGCCCACGATTGGTCAATATTGATCATTCTCAATCTCTATTGATTGCCATTTCTCTAGAAATTTAAAAGCAAATGTTGACCACTGCATCAGATTTGGCAAGGAGACCATTTAGTGCTATGGTTTACTATTGTTGTTAACTCCTTCATGACAACAGACACTGTGGGTGACATTTAATAGGATGCAAATTTTAGTCACTTTCCAAAATCGCACCATATCGCACTTTTCAAAATCGATTTTTTTTTTTTTTGCTGGAATATGCATATTTAATGAAAAGCAAAATCTGGGCAAAAAAGGTGCGATAATGTGCGATTTTTAGTCATGAAAATGCTATTTTTAGTCATGAAAATGTGCGAATTTGAGGAAATGTGTGATATCGTGTTTAAAAAAAATGGCGTGAGGTCCCCCCTCCTGAGCATAACCAGCCCCGGGCTCATTGATCCGGACCTGGTTAAAAAAATACGGGTCACAAAAAGTGTTGGGGTCCCCTGTATTTCTGAAACCAGCCCCGGACTCTTGGACCGGTCCTGGTTCCAAAAATACGGGGGACAAAAAAATCTGGGGTCCCCCGTATTTTGAAACTAGCACCGGGCTCCAACAGCTCGCGGTGTCATGCCACAGCCGGGCGACACTTTTTTACATATTAGTGTGGTTGGCTTAATGTGTCTCCATGGAGATGCATAGAGCCAAAGACGCTAGTAGCCTCTATAGACAAAGACGCTATCAGCCTCTATAGTGCTGGGACAGCGCTATAGAAGCTGTTAGCAGCGCCGGAGAAAGCCGGCTCACCCCGCTGTCAGTGCTGGGTGTGCTGGCTCTGGAGGAGGGAGGGCAGTGCAGGACCCTGGTTCGGTAAGTGTATTGGTGCAAAATTGAGGTGTGTGTGTGTGTGTGTGTGTGTGTAATAAAGTTCTTCTTTTCTGTGTGTGTTTTATTTAAAAATGTCATTTTAACATTCTTTTTACAGGTGGACTACAAGTCCCAGCAGCCCCATTAATGCCCTGCATGCTGGGACTTGTGGTTCGCCATGTCCCAGCATGCAGGGGAGGCTTTCTGGCACTTGTAGTTCACCTGTATAAAGCAATGTTATTTATGAATGATTTAACACTATCAGGCCGGCGTCCAATGGCCAGGGAAGCCGGTGATAGCCCTGGGCTTCAGCCCTGGACGGGTAAAGCCTGGGGGGGGGGACCCCTTTATTTATTTACTCCCCCAGGCTGACCAGCTATAGTGCTCGTGGTTCGGCCCGGGGGACCTTATATAAAAGTGTCCCCTGGCTGTGGCGCTGACACCGAAGGCTGTTGGAGCCCGGAGCTGGTTTCAAAATATGGGGGATCCCCAGATTTTTTGTCCCCTGTATTTTTGGAACCAGGACCGGTCCAAATAGTCCGGGGCTGGTTTCAGTCATATGGGGGACCCCAACGCTTTTTTGTCCCCCATATTTTTGTAACCAGGTCCGGCTCAATGAGCCTGGGGCTGGTTATGCTCAGGAGGGGGGACCTCAAGCCATTTTTTTTTAAATTTTAACTTTTACACATTTTTTAAGACAGGACCATGCAGGTTGGGATTGTTGGGTCGACCATAACTAGGTCGACAAGCATTGGGTCGACACCACAAGGTCGACATGGGTTAAGGTCGACATGGGTCAATGCCGACATGGGTCAAGGTCGACAGTGGTCTAGGTCAACATGGATCTAGGTCGACATGACGTTAAGTCAACACAAGCATTAGATCGACATGGGCTAATCAAAAGGTTGACATGGGGTTTTTCACTTTTTTTACCCGAATATCAACACAGTCGACATGGACACAATTTGAAGTGCACTGGATCCCCTCGCATTGCTCACTTTGCTCGCAATGCTTCGGGCACATTCTTTTATTCTCCCACCACGCCCTAGTGAATGGTAGGGCATGAAATACCACCTGTCGGCACATGTCAGGTCGAAAAAACAGCAGCTTCAAAGTGGCTTAAGAGTGAGGCTAATTTGTAGCTAATGTGGGGTACACACCACGATGACCCTCTCACGATGCACATTGTGAGCGGGTCGTCAGTGTTTCTTCAGACCCGCTCACGATAATGCGGGGGGCACGACCCGCTCACGATGTGCACCGTGAGCAGGTCCGATCCGATGGCAACCCGCACCCGGCTGTATGGTCGTTCTTCAGATCCTACCTGCTGCAGGTAGGATCTGAATAACGACCGACCCGCGGGACCGCGCATCGGATCGGTCCACACAAGGACAGAAAAGGGCCCAATCACCTCACAATCTACATCCAATTGGTCGGAATTGATTCTAGATTGAGGGGATCGGGCCCTAGTCGTCACACTTTTGTTCACTATAGGGGTGAAATCTAATAGGATGAGAGAATCAGAAAGTGAGAGATTAATCATTTACACTTCAAAATCAAACTGGTTTTGCAAAGTTAATGATTGTTGCCTTAAAAAATGGGGATTTCTTACCAAATCTCTCACTTTCTTCCTCTCATCCTATTAAATTTCACCACAGGTGTCAATTAAAAATAGAGGCATGTGCCTTTTAATGGTCTGGATTTAGTTCTAAAGCTGTGTACACAAGGGGGTGATTTCAGCACATATGGCTGACAATATGGCCATATTGCCAGTGATTTCATGTGCTGTTGGAGATAAATCACCAGGAGCGTGTTCCCGCTACCAGCCCTTCATGGTCGCTGGTCGCAGGAGCAAGGTCCTCCGATTATGGCTAAAAATTGCTGGTCACTGGTGCACAATGCACTGTGCACCAGCGATTTGTAGTCAAAATGAGACAGAATAGGCAGAGGCGTAGGGAGGGCGGAGCCACCGGAGCTCATGCTCCGGGCGGCGATTGGTTGACTGGCGCCGCCGGCCCGCCCCCCCCTCCGCAAATGATCCCTGCAAGTGAAGTGCCCGGGCACCGTGTAGGGAGGGCGGAGCCACCGGAGCTCATGCTCCGGGCGGCGATTGGTTGACTGGCGCCGCCGGCCCGCCCCCCCTCCGCAAATGATCCCTGCAAGTGAAGTGCCCGGGCACCGTGCGCAGCGCCGGCGGCTGCCCTGCCCGGCGCCTGCCTCCTGCCCTGCTCGCCCGGTCCCTGCCGCCAAGCGTCACGGGCGGTGAGGCCGGGCGGCGGGCTGACACAGAGTCGGACCTAGGCTATGTCCTCTGGCTCCTCCTATTTCTGAATTGCTGCTGCTGCTGCTGCTCGGTCTGGCTTCCGGGCAGCGCAGGCAGCGTAGCAGCACTGACAGTGACACACTGTCCCAGTCCCAGCGGCAGCCACGCACTGACATGCGAGCAGGGCAGCAAGGGGTGCTGCACTGGCAGGAGGCCAACGGTGGGGTGTCATGCTGGTGCGCGACAGGCGAGGGGGGACAGGCTGGTGTGCGAAGGGTGAGCGGGAACCGTGGGATTGATGTGCTGTCAACGGCGGATGGGCAGGTAGCAGGCTACGCCTGCACAACGGCAGACTCCCCTGCCCAGGTTTCTATTTTCAATGGAAAATGGGTCAACTTAGAAAAATCCCTAGTTTGGGTTCTCTGACCTCCTCCCTGGCTACAGCAGCGTCACTCATCAGCCTTCCCAAGCGCTGGCTGTAGCCTGGAGGAGGAGAAGGTGTCTTGCTGGCAGCTGCCCGTGCCTTATCCTGGCTGTTATTCAAGGTATTTATTTATTTTACAGCTAAAAAGGGGGGAGGGGAGGGGGAGAGTAAATCTCTGGCTTCTGCTGCTGCCCTGGCCTGCTGTGCTGTATGTATCTATCTTTATTTATTTTTCTTTATTTACAGCTGTCAGCATGTTATATAGCGCAGCAGATTCCGTTACAGTGTCTTATATAGCGCAGCAGATTCCGTTACAGTGTCTCATATAGCGCAGCAGCTTCCGTTACAGCTTATTATATAGCGCAGCAGATTCCGTTACAGTGTCTTATATAGCGCAGCAGATTCCATTACAGCGTCTTATATAGCGCAGCAGATTCCGTTACAGGTTGTTATATAGCGCAGCAGATTCCGTTACAGCGTCTTATATAGCGCAGCAGATTCCGTTACAGTGTCTTATATAGCGCAACAGATTCCGTTACAGTGTCTTATATAGCGCAGCAGATTCCGTTACAGCGTCTTATATAGCGCAGCAGATTCCGTTACAGTGTCTTATATAGCGCAGCAGATTCCGTTACAGTGTCTTATATAGCGCAGCAGATTCCGTTACAGTGTCTTATATAGCGCAGCAGATTACGTTACAGCGTCTTATATAGCGCAGCAGATTCCGTTACAGTGTCTTATATAGCGCAGCAGATTCCGTTACAGCGTCTTATATAGCTTAGCAGATTCCGTTACAGTGTCTTATATAGCGCAGCAGATTACGTTACAGCGTCTTATATAGCGCAGCAGATTACGTTACAGCGTCTTATATAGCGCAGCAGATTACGTTACTGTGTTTCTTAAGTTATTTCTTTTTAAATGTGACATGCCAACACATGTTAGCCACGCCCCCAATTCATTATCGGGGGGGGGCGCGAAATATGCCATTGCTCCGGGCACCATGGCGCCTAGCTATTGCCATATTGCCAACGATGGGAGTGTGCTCCCGTTTTTACCCCTGTAGTGATCGCTGGTTGCAGGAACATGCTCCTGCGACCAGCTGATTATCACTGCCGGGCTCCCCCGGCAGTTTCTTTTTCAGCAGCGACCATCTCTGGTCGCTGATGAAAACGAGAAACTGACCAATATATTGCTCAGCCATATATTGCTCAGCAATATATGGCTGAGCAATATATCTCCCCCGTGTGTACGGGGCTAATGAGACAGAATAGCTTGCAATTTTCAGCCAAAAGTGCTGGTCACTGATGAAAACAGCACACTGAGCAATATATTGCTAAGAGATATTGCAAGTACACTGAGCAATATATTGCTGAGTGATTTTAAGCCAAAATCGATCAGCGACCAAATCGCACCGTGTGTACACAGCTTAAATCCTCTTCTTGTGTTTGGATCTGGATTTCATAAAAAAAGAATTGATAAAAACAGCTAAATCCATGGAGGTTGAATCACTTTTGTTTCTATAATACTATTAACAGTAAATTTTACATTATTATCAGAAAAATTCCTTTGCAGTCAATTACAACCACCGCAGAACTCACAATAATGTTATGGTTAATATAATGTAAACAGCTCTTTTAGGCTAATAGTGAGAAGTCCGTTGGGGCTGCACTTTCCCTACCTCTAACACAGACTGCCAGAGTCCAGCCGAGAATGAAGATTGTGGGAGCTGCTTGCAGAAATTAGCCGCTCGTCTTCTGCGCTGTCCGGGACTGTGTGGTGACGTCACCCGGCAAACAGCGATCGTTGCTCCGGCTTCTGTGCTGGATGGACTTGGGTAAGGGAGCGTGCAGGATAGCGTGCCCACGGAGAACAGCCTCTTCAACGCGTTTCGTGCTATGCAGCACTTTTTCAAGAATATCCATAGGCTGTGCTTGTTGGTCTTTTTATTCAAAAAAAGTTTTTTTTATTTTTTTTATTTTTTATTTGAAAAAACTTTATTAAAAAGGAAGTTGACAGTCCAAATTGGCGGCAACCTCATGGGAAAAGACATTTGAATAAGGCATCACACAGAAAATATTTGTGTCAAAAAATAAATATATGTCAAATATTTACTAAAAATAGTAAAAAATTAAAAATTATTAAAGGTGCTTTTCAGGTTGAGATAAGAAAAGAGAGAAAAAGAAAATATGAAGTGTATAGTAAAATCTTAGGGAAAATCAATTAAATAATTATAAAAAAAGCATTAAGCTCGAAATCTATGTTCATGCCTTTTGGAAATAAGGTTTGCAGTTCATAGATCCACTTTGTTTCAGTTTTCTTCAGTTGTTTAATAAAATCACCACCTCTCCAATGTGGGCTTACTATTTTAATTCCAGTGAATTTTAGACCTGTGGGATTTTTATTATGAGCCTGTAAAAAATGGCTAGATACGCTGTGGGTAGTGAGTCCCCTTTTAATATTATAAATGTGCTCACTGATTCTGACTTTCAGCTGTCTTTTTGTTTGTCCTATATATTGTTGTCCGCAGGGACAACTCAGAAGATATATAATTCCTTCTGATTCGCAGGAAATATGATCTTTGATTGTATATTCTTTCTTTGTCACGTAGGATGTAAAGATTTTGATTGATTTTGTAGAGGTTTTATGTTCATTTTTGCAAGCTTTGCAGTTTAAACAATAATGAAAGCCATTGGATTGTTTAACAGTATTAACTGTACAGGATTTTGTGAAGCTAGACACTAGTTCTTGTCGAAGATTTCTAGCTTTTTTATAAACTAATTTCGGTCTTTCGGTTAGAAGAGGTTTCAAATCTTCATCCAGTAGTAAAAGTGGCCAATTTTTTCTTAGGATGGTTTCAAATATCTGATGATTACTTTGAATTGGGTTATGAATTTGATTTCCTGCTGGGTTGGATGATCTTTATTTTTATATTGGATGGTTTCTGAACGGTCAAGATCTGTGACAGTCTTTAACTGAGCTCGTAGGAAGGGTTCTTTATAGCCTTTTTGTAGAAAGTTCTTAGTGAGAGTCTCACTTTGTTCTAGGAAGGTATTGATGTTTGTGCAATTTCTTCTGACTCTTCTATACTGACCCAAAGGAATATTCTTGACCCAGTTCCTGTGATGATTACTCTGTACAGGGATGATGTTATTTCCGTCACTACTAAAACATATACCAAACCAGTTGACGGAAATAACATCATCCCTGTACAGAGTAATCATAGAGGACCAGACTCGCGCCCCAGCCGCCACCCCAAATGTGGTGATCTTCTACCTCTCCCATATAGAGGTTGGCGTAGCTGGGCGCGAATCTAGTCCCCATGGCGGTACCCATCACCTGTAAATAGTGTGTATTTTGAAATAAAAAATAATTGTGTCCAAGGATAAAGGTGATGCAGTTAAGAAGAAATAATTTGAGTTCCACCCCCAGGTCGCCATCCTTGTCCAATCGACTCTCTATGGCTCGACGTCCCAGGCCGTGTGGGATGTTGGAATACAGGCCTGTGACGTCGAGTGTAAGGAAACTGTATGTGTCTTTCCACACAATCCCCTGTAGAAGTTTTAGGAAGGATGTAGATAGGAAGGATGTACATAGATGATCTTTTTATCATTTGGGATGGGGATGCACAGTCGGCACTTAATTTTGTTCAGTCACTCAACAATAATATTTATAATTTACAGTTCACACATACCTTTCACCCCACCGAAGTCTCCTTCCTGGATGTGGCCCTCCATATAAAAGATAACAAAATCATTACAAAAAACTTTATAAAAAAGGTGGGTGGCCAAGCTTATCTGCATTTCCAAAGCGGGCATCACCTCCCTTGGAAACAAAGTATTCCCAAGGGCCAGCTGATTCGTATTAGAAGGAATTGTTCCTTACTATCCGATTTCGAGTTCCAAGCCGACCAAATGATGACCTCCTTCAAAAACAGGGGCTACCCAGAGGCCCTGGTTAAAAAAGCATATGAAGAAGTGGTCAGCCTAGACCGAGACTCCCTTCTCTGTTCTAAAGGGAGAAATAAAGATACTGCCTTAGAGGGACTCACTGGGAATAGGAGAATATCCTACATCAGTACATTTAACAGTCGATATTCGGAGGTCAAAAACATTATCCGAAAAAATTACAATATACTTCACCAGGATCCCCTATTGGCAGGCAGTCTACCCAGTAAACCAGATTTTATATTCAAAAAGAACCGCTCCCTGAAAAGCATCTTGGCTCCCAGCTTTCTAGCCACCAACATCACCCCCTCACCTTCGACATCTTGGCTACCTTCTGAGCCAGTGGGATTTTACCGCTGTAATGGCACAAGATGTATCACATGTACACACATAAAGAAAACTAAAACAACCCAAATAACGACAGAAAACAGAGTACATCCTATAAGAAATTTTATTAATCGTAACACCACTCATGTTATCTATGTATTAATATGTGAATGTGGATTGAAGTACGTGGGCCGCACAACCAGAAAGTTACGGGTCAGATTTATGGAACATCGGCGTAATATAAAAAATCGTTTAATAGCCCACAGTGTACCCCGACACTTCGTGGAGAAACATCATGCAGACCCACAACACTTAGAAATAATTGGTTTAGAACACATCAAGAATACAAGTAGAGGTGGCGACAGGTTCAGTAAACTGTGCAGACAGGAAGTTTTTTGGATGCACCTACTGAACTCGATCCACCCAGAGGGTCTTAATGAAATGGTGGAATTGAATTCAGTTATTTAAAAGGCATGTATCAGCCGGAACCACTCCTCTCACCAGTCACAAAAAAAAAAAAAAAAACCCTCTTCCGTGCTGCTGCTCCCGACCACCACACGGTGTCGGTATTCAAGGCTGACACCGTGGGGCATCCCATCCAGTTCTTCTGGGACTAATCCATCCTCAAAGATGCCCGCACATTCACCCATTAGTTGGGACCACTCCCCCTACCAGTTAACAACTACCTCCGATTTGGGTTTTTTGGGATCCACCCATATGTAGGAAAAGACCAAACCCACCCCCCAGTCTGGATTTCTCCATATAACACATCAAAAAGGTCGGGCTGATACCACTGCCTTTCTCTGTATGAGAGTATATAATATCCAGTACTGTTTCTTCAATGTCCTTTCATTATATTGTAATACCAAAATTTGGGTACATTTGTACACATTTAATAGGGGGAAATGACCCCATACAAATGGGTCATCTTCTCCCTATTTAGGATGCTGCACCATCCAATTTGGGTATATATATTTAGAGCATTACCTTATCATTTTTTTTTCTCTTCTTTTATCTCCTATATAAAACCTTTTTCTCTCTGGACTCCTTTTCACCACTAGGGGTCAGCCTTCCCTACTATAGGTTTTTAGGCTACAATACGGTTGCTAAGCAACCAACACGTCATACTATAACCTCCCACTATTGGCATTAGCCACATGAACCTAAATTTGTATTTGTTAAGAATATGTTTAAATTTTAATGTATTTGCAAAAGTATTAATTGTTTTTTACCTAATAATACGAAAATAGACATGCTAGACTGACCAGGGTTATATCCTGGCTACACAATCTACGTACAGGACCCTGGAGTGTTTCCATAGCGACCGTTAGGACGGTCAAATGGAAGCACTGCATACTCTCCCATTAGATACGCCCAGTGTGGTAATTATGCGGTGCATATGCGGGCCATATGTGTAACCCGGAAGTGCGGCTGATGCGGTCACGCACAGCGCACGCAGCTACGAACCCGGAAGTCAGCCGGGTCCCATCATGCACAGTGTACGCAGTCACGAACCCGAAAGTTATCCGGGTTCCATCTCTAAATCCTTCCCAGGCTGCAACAAGAGACGATCCGCGACCCGGAAACACTATATTTGCGGGGACGCATTAAACCCCCTGCACTCAGCTAGCCCTCTATTACTGAGGGACTAACCCGGATATTACTCTGGCTTTATCCAATTATCAACGTATAAGATTGGGTTACTATGACGACCACATAAGACACAGGAAGTGTCAGTTAAATACACAGTTTGCACGTTTTTTTCTAATAATTTAATTCTCTTTACTACTCTTTGTAATAAATAGCCATTGTGCAAATTCAAATGTATATGCCTCCTACATCATTTGCCTCTTACTCAAGCGTTGTTTTATATGTTTTTTATAGATTGGTTGATCTAATGTGTTTGGTCACATGACCCATGTGATAGGGTATTTAAGCCAGAATTCACCATGTGTCAGTTATCCTTTGATAAAGCTGCCTGGAGCAACGAAACCGGTCAGGATTTCTGCCTCACCTACCCCACCACTTTATGGGTGAACCACTCTGAGGAAATTATCCTATCGATTGCCCGGAAGGTCCACCACCAGCTTCACTGGCTCCCCACTCCGAGGAAATTATCCCAATATTGGTCCGGAAATCCACTACCAGCTTCACTGGCCCCCCGTTTATTCCATCCATTGGATTACAAATATCTCTGCAATAGTAGAGGTTGAGGACACTACGCCCTTAACATCTGGCGACAGAAGTTGGTGATTCGTGCCATCTTGGGCCACTCCTGGCATCTACATCTTTGTGCCCTCCCTCCATATTGCAGCTTGGGGACCGTACTAGTACCACCATTTGGACATTCCGGATTATCCACGCCACCAAGTGGGTGACACCAGTGTACATCCTCTGGACACTTGGGACTTCCTGGGCCATACCCTCATGTGGTTCGGTTTGGTTAGATACAATTTTATTGTTCATATTTATCATTGTTCATTGTTTTTAGCCTGTATTTTCTGGCTCCACACCTTAAGAAATTGTATTAAACTGTTATAGATCTAACCAATCTTCCATTTTCATTTTTTTTTTTTTTTGCCCAACATTGCACATTAATAGCATTGTAATCAGCGCTGCCCACTCCCCCCTTTTTGTCTTTTTGTCTACCATTTCGTACAGGATTAACTACCCTGTCTCAGGGCAGCTGCTTAGTAAGACAACTCAGTCAGGCGCACCTGATCCCGAATCACCCAGTGTGACTAGGGTTCACCCCCTTCTTTTTCCATTAATCCCCCTCCTCCTCTCCTTATCCCCTTTCTTATCCCCAATGTTCATATAGTATAAACTGGAATAAAACAACTTTGTTTTCAGTCTTTTTAGCTTTTGTAACCATATAAGTTGGTCTTTGATGTATTGTGCCTGATGCAGAGCCAGAAGCAAAAGGGTTTATGGATGCATCTCGTGGATTTGAGCAAACTGTACCAAAGCCATCAAAAGAAATCAGTGAAGGCACATGTGAAGAATACTGTAGGTCATTTGCATATGTATGAAATGGATTGATTGGGCCACCCTTTCTGGGAAATGGACATTTCTAGGTGGCCACTGGGTAGCGACCATGCTAATGCACAGAAGTGTGGGCGTGTCAGCGGGAGCTGGCCTTTCCTCCCAATCTATCTATATGCCAACCACAGATTGGTATCTGAACTGGCCCAACAGCCCATCAATTGTCAAAAGTGCCATATCTCCAGCACAGCCATGACTATGGATGTAATCAGAAAAGTGGGTTCTTACATTAGCATGAGTTAGTAGGGGGTGGCTATGACCATGGGTACATCTGTCTCAGATTCAGAACCAATATATTATAAATGGAATACAGCTCGCTTATTGACACTGAAATTGTTAACAAGCATAAGATGACAGCGACATGCCAACTTCTACTGTAAAACACATAATTTGGAGGCTCCTACAGTATTATTAATCTCAATATCATTAATTTCAACTCACTTCCAGTCTATTCTGAACACCTCACAATATTGTTTACAAGGTAGTTGGATGACTAAGCTAAGTGACAGAAGTGTGCGACACAAACACTGGACTGATACTACACATTTTGCAGCCCACCTGGACTAATTCTGTACACTTAGCAGCACCCCTGGACTGATACAGCACACTTAGCAGCACCCCAGTACTGATATGGCAACTTAGCTACACCTCTGGAAAGTGGATGATTTATGTGTAGATCTCCGGCGTTGCTTAGGGCTTCCCTTCAAACATCAGCAGTTTTGGTTACAGGGATAGTCAGTCCCTTATAGGTACAGTACAAAGAAAAGAACTGCGTTTTTGAGTAAAGATACATTTTCACACAACTTGTAATTAAAAATATAAGCATTTATTAACAACAGCTCATTTGCAGTGGATGGGGACCAGGTTTGCCCCAAGTTACGCTAACCAATACATGCATCAATTTGATGACCAACATGTGCTGGGAAGTGGACTCGGGGTGTGCCTGGTCCTCTATGGCCGTTACATCGACAATTTTTTTTTTTTGGGATGGGGATGAATTATCTGCCACCACATTTGTCACATCACTTAATAATAATACGTTTAGTTTCAAA
This sequence comes from Crinia signifera, assembly GCF_055691185.1. Lineage (NCBI taxonomy): Eukaryota > Metazoa > Chordata > Amphibia > Anura > Myobatrachidae > Crinia > Crinia signifera. The sequence continues at coordinate 219,005,968 of NC_139222.1, forward strand.
TTTACTTCTTCCTATCACTGCACACTGATGAACTTCTTGGATGTAACGTTGTAAATCAAAGATAAGCAAATATCTTGTCTCCAATTTTTTTTTAAACCAGTTTCTAAACAAAAACAATACACGGTTGACACCAATATCTGGATTTTTTAAATGTCGAAAGGTGAATTGCACCAAGTCAGCATGTAGACAGGACAAAAACAATACCAGGAACGAATCCAATTATGAGTATAAAACGTTTTATCAACTGCTTTGTTTTTAAAAGGAAAGTCATGTATATTCACACAAATATGATGCTAATAATGAACAGCTGTAGCAATCAGCGGACATATTTGGCTGTAAGTATAAATACAGTGATCTGACTAAGCGAAAGACACCTTTGAAAAAGGTGTCTGGGGACCCCTCAGCGAAACACATCAGGCACCAGACACCCCATCCTCTTTCACCACCCATTGTGGATTACAAACCTGAACCAGAACCAGGACTTGTGCAGAATATACCGTGGGTCAGCAATTACCAGCAAAGGACTACTAGCAACTGTCACCACTCCATAGGATATCATCATTCTGCAATATCAAGGATGCAGGACTTATCCCATGAATCATGAGTGGTATACGAAACCGTCTTAGCCCATTTCAATTAATCGTCTGTTCCATGATATAAGTCCAATATAGGAACAGAGATCCATATTAAGAGGACAATTAGGGGTGTCTATTTCCTCATCCCTAGTAGAAACTGTTCAGCAGTTAAATAATCACATGTAACTTCTTACAGTTAATGGAGCTATTTATAAGAATGAGACTTTATGACAGTTTTTAATGCTTGCAAATACTGTTTTTTATTTATATTGTTTATATTGTAGACAATTTGGTACAAGATAAACCACATCTGGTGTCTTCACAAGTTAGATTAGTCTGGAGGTGTCTTTTGTAGACAATATGTTTATCCCACCATTTCAAAATGTTCACACTTCTTTCTTCGATCCTTACTGGGTATCAGATCATATTGACAGGTCGTTTTGTTAAAGGCGAACTTACACTTCATCTTGTCATAGTTTTTTGGTGTAAGATAACTAAATAAAATAAATAAACCAATAAAATTAGAGAAACATAAAATGTTATTCCTGTAGGGACTTTAAGTATACAGTACATACATTCTTCCTCTGTTCCATTACTGCAAATGTCACAAAGGTGAAATACTGTACCATTTTACCTCCACAATTAAATGTGTTATGTGATCAGGTGCTTGTCAGTACACCAATAGCATAAACATCCAAATAAGTGTGGACATACAGTATGTAGGCATATAGGGCAAAAGTAGTACGTGTATGTTCCAAGAAACCTCTGTTAAAAGAGGAAAAAATACAATTACTAAATTCAGAGGGGTAAATGTAATAGTGTCTGACATGAGGCCCTAGGCAAGATACCGGTTTGGGACCTTCCTCAAAAAATCTATAGTTTTTTTTTCTGATTGCAGGCAGCATTAATAAAGCCCATTGGCATGTGCACAGTCTAACAAGAACATCGGCATTGGGTACAAATCTGAATAAGGCTCTAGGTCTTTTGGAAGTAGGCTTAATACCTGTGTCACATTTAAAGTAAACTGACTCCCCACATACAATGGATGAAACCATTTTGTGTGTCCAAAAGTTTTTTTATCTTATCAAATTACATCAAAGGGACTTTGGGAGTGTGGACAGATCCATGTGATGTCATGACATCATGTGGTAGTCACGCAATGCTCTTCTGGGAACCTTTTGAATGGCCAGTATCTCTTTATCCCTTGGGACCTGCTGGGCCCTATGTAGGCTAATAGGTTGCATTGTGGAATGTCCGCCTCTAAATTGCCGGAGGTCCAGGATTTCATCCAAGAATGGGCGTATAGTGGCAATCAATTACAAGGCAAAACCAAAAACCAGACAGGTATTGCCACTTTAAAAAGATGGACATTCTCTGATGAAATCCCAGACCCTATTACATTTACACCAACATGCCCATCTCAGCTTTTCAGTATTCAACATGCATATCTCTAATACTGGATGTTCTTATTTTAAATTTCCTTTGCGAATAGGGGAAGAGGTTATTTACATGTGGGTTCACAAGTGGAATTGGCAGTGTGCTTTATTGAGTAATGGTTGGGGCATGTATAGAGCAGGAGTGTGATCTACTGTATAATGTGTTTTCAGTATGAATATTGGAAGTTATGATATTTGTATTAAATCTTTAGAATGTTCATTCATGCTTGATGCTATTGCATTATACTGGACCTTTAGATACAAAAGGTTAAAGCCTATTAACCCCTTGAGTGCCAACATGTCTGTGAGAGATTTTCAGAATATCTGCTAAAAATGCCAGCATCACTCACATTTGTTATATAAATTCAAATAAAAAATGTTGTGAAAAAGCGATTATATTTCCAATATAAGGTAAACATTACAGGTCATTATGATGAATAAAAAGGTTTGCTTGCCAATTTTTTACACCTATTTTGACAAATTCACTTGGCATTCAAAGGGTTAAATAGTTATTTATTTCTTTATAAGGGCTACCTTGTTCATAGCATGTACTATACAGAGTCCAAAAATGAATGAAAACATCCATAAAGTAATGAAAACACTCTATTCTCCTAAGTAGCACTCTCAAATCTGGGAACAGACATGAGAGTCAGCGAAAGAAGCACTTGGGTCTTCAACTAGATGAAGAGTACTAAAAGTTGTCAGAAATGCAGTTGGGTCTACTGTAGCTAAATCTACACATTGATTAAAGAAAATTCTTATAAGGTTTACTATCAATGGTAACACAAGGTCTAGTCCCGTTAGAGACAAAGACAAGGGCGCCTGGGAGTATGAGCTGATCTTCAAAGAAAGGCAGCTGCTCTGTTTAGGGGTAGTCCATCCCTAATAGTTCTACCATAGGAAAAAAAGAGATGCAAAAGAGAGCAGCGCCTTTTCACTACAACGATTGACACAATTTATATTGAAAGTGAAAAATATTTATGTAAAAACAAATAATACAAGAATAAATACAATATATTAAAAACTGATTGAATTGCTCACTCCTGGGGATTGGGTTGCAAATATTGTGACTGGTATGGTAAATGGATGGAAATATTACCAGGGTGGTACGGTGCCCCCCTCAGGCCGCTGGAGGATGCACAATGGGACATGCAATGAAGGTGGGTGACCAGGTGGGGGTATCCCAATGGTGTGGATGGGAAATAATCAGGGGGTATCCAATTGGTGGGGGGTAAATCAGGAAGCACCACAAGGTCGCAGTATAAACCCACACTGGAGGCAATGGTAAAAGTACCCAAACGGTAGGGTAGTCTAAATGAAGCAAGTAATCCTGTCCAGGAGTGAGAAACAACTGACGCGTTTCATGGCGAGCGGACGCGTATACCTGTAAAGTTATGCGCGTCCGCTCGCCACGCTTCGGGCTCGGTGGCTCGCTGCGCTCGCCACACTTTATAAAGTCAACTCCACGCCGACTTGGATAGTGGGGGTATGAAAAGGTCAGACGACGCGTACCGCCGCCCCTCGCGGGCTCGCTGCACTTGCCACGCTTCGGGTTGGCGTCAATAGTGGGGTGGCGTTAACAATGGGGGGCATTTCAACCATGAGGGGGGGTGCAATTAAAATTGGGGGTTTTGGGGCTTTTTACATTGGAGTCAATGTAAAATTGGGTCTCAGGGACCATTTTACATTGATTCCAATGTAAAAATCGTGTCGATTACGTAGATCGCATCGCATGTGATTTGGTTGCATGCGATGTGATCGACGCAATTTTTTCTGCCGCGATCAATGCAATCAAAATCGAGGGTGCCGTGCTAGGAAACAAGTACCCAAACAAGCAATACTGTATTTGTAAAAAACAGCATAATTAAAACGGTTAGGAGACAAACATATGATAACTATAATTAGCATAAAATTAATTTGCAGTTTATAGGAAGGAAAAAGAGAAAAATATAGTACAAAAGTTGTATAAGCAATCTATTTACTTCCAGGTTAGGATCAAATGATCAATCACAGTCACATGATCTGCCGGAGGTTTTATACTAATGCACAGATGGATCCGGGCTTTTCTTTGCAGGGGATAGCAATGGCGACGCAATCCCCCGCCACGCGCCATCTGTTTTTGCGAAAGGGGGCACGCGCGCACGAGATGCGCGCACGTCCCCTTCTGACGGCTTCCCCCAGGTGACCGCCGGCATGTTGGCGGTCACTCGGGGTTACCCGGGGTCCCCACCGCCTCCCCGCACCCCCCTAAACCTGTCCGTCTCCCTGAAGCGGAGACGGACAGGTTTCCGTCCCCCCCAGCGCATGGACACTGAGACGCGCGTGCGCATGAGACGCACGCGCGTCTCAGTCAGATGGTGAGCCAGGCTGCTGGCGGATCGCCAGCGGTGACATTCTGGCGATTCGCCAGCAAAGAAGAGCCCGGCCCCATCTGTATAAGATATACAACATATATGGCAGAAGGAATAGGCTGACCAATTCATATATAAGTATATTAGAAAGAAGGTATTTTTACCAGTAGTAATTGTGGATGCTTGCGTGGGAAGTTCCACTCGATGTGTGCTATCAACTCCGGTGGAACGCAAATGAGTTCCACCTCTATTTCCGCCTTTGATACTATTGTGCGGGCTTACAACTTTTTCAAAAAGTGAAGAGGAACTCCATTTTCTTGATTTATGTCTATACATCAAAGAGGGGACTCTAAATACTAAAGTTTTTCGAAAAGCTACTGATTCAAATAGCTTCATTGAAAAAACAAGCCAACACCATGGGAACTGGCTCGATGGAATCCCATATGGACAGTTCCTCAGGGTCAGGAGGAACTGTACGGAACAAAACGTTTATCAGGAACAATCCCTTGAAATGGGAACATGATTCCTGGAAAAGGGTTATCCACAAAACCTAATTGAAAAAGCAAAAGAAAGGGTTGATAACACAACTAGAGAATCCCTGATATATCAGGACAAAAAATCCAGGACCACTGATGAGGGAACACAATGGTCGTTCATTAGCCAATACCATTGTCAATACAGGGAGGTGGAAAATGTTTTTAGAAAAAATTGGAAAATTCTGTTAAAGGACCCTATTATAGGTCCACAACTCCCCTGCCCCTCGTTTCATATATAGACGTTCAAGAACCATCACAGATACTGTGGTCAGAAGTGCCCTGGATGTTCCTAAAAGGAGTAGCATTCGTAGCCGAGGCTTTCACCGTTGTGGCTTATGCCAAATGTGCAGGTCAACTAAAGGCACAAGCAAAATTAAGGAATTCCAAGTAAAAGGAATTAAATATCCTATAAAAGACATCCTAACATGCAATACGAGAAATGTAGTGTATGCTATCGAATGCAAGTGTGGTCTGGTGTAACCTTTTAATCTCTTAAAATTTATATGAATTTCTGTATAATTAATTAATTAATTTTTTATATAAAGAATTTTCTATATTTATAAACCTGATACGCTGTTTTTCTATTCCTTATCGCTTTTTTTGGGTATTATGAACATTTGAAATTATGGACATTCTCCCAAACATGGCCGTGCGGCTCAAGATACAGGAAAAAGTATGCACGGAGTTTTGAAACGCAAATAAGGAAGTAGATGTGAAACGCACAAGCGGCAGAATGAATATGACCACTTCCGGCCTTCACGGACATTGCGATACGTCATATCCGGAAGACGTAGCCGGAAAGAACAGCTGTTGGGGATTTCTAAATCATGTACGGGGATAAAAGAGCCGCCCCGGTCGATGATGACAACACGCTTCTGAGGAAGTGCTCCATTAGCCCGAAAGCGCGCTCAAGCTTATTGTCATCACCTAACGGACCGGACCTGTGGGAGACGCATCATCTCTGTGGGGAACCATTTGTACATTTGTGGCTGGACCGGCCGGACACCGTTCTACCCAGGATTGGGTGATATGTTTTTATTTGTTTTATCTTATGTGAATGCACCATTAAACTTTGTTATTCTTTCATAACAAACAGTATTGCACTATCGAGTTCTTCCGTTAGTCCTATAGGTAAAAAACCTGAGGAGGAGAACACAATTCAGATGTGGCCCAAAGACTGGTGATATGCACATATATGACCCACTTTTGTGAATGTGTGCTACTTAATTCAAAATCATCCAGAAATTGTATGACATTACCACACTATGGTCTTTTTTTGTTGCTCTTGTCTTTTGAGTCTTTAGATTATTTATCCATCCGCCTGGACTTATACAATACCTACTTTGTGTAAGTTCATTTTCATCTCCCAGTGGGTGTTTCACCAAAAACTTTGTTATTTCTGTATATGCTTTAAAGCTTTTTTTGGTGGAAGCTTTCTTGGTGTCACCCTGGGCAGAGTTGTTTGTTTGCGCTGTGGAGATCAGATATATTTTTCTACCATTTACCATACCAGTCACAATATTTGCAACCCAATTCCCAATCAGTTTTTAATATATTGTATGTATTATTGTATTATTTGTTTTTACATAAATATTTTTCACTTTCAATATAAATTGTGTCAATCATTGTAGTGAAAAGGCGCTGCTCTCTTTTGCATCTCTTTTTTTTTACTATCAATGGTACCTCAAAATGACAGAGACCAAAATGTATACTTCTGATTCCCCTTATGCTATAGAAATTAAGTTTTTACACATCTGGTAGACGTGACCAAAAATCTACTTTTTCCAGGATAAAGGGGGTTATTCTGGTTTATTCCTTCTGGCAAATTCCTTCTTAGATGGACAAAACCATGTGCACTGCAGGGGGGCAGATGTAAAATGTGCAGAGAGAATTAGATTTGGGTGAGTCATTTTCTGTGCAGAGAAAATACTTACTGCTTTATATTTACACTGCAATATAGATCTCACTTTGAATTAAAACCCCACCCAAATCTAACTCTCTCTGCAAAAGTAGCATCTACCCACCTGCAGTGCACATGGTTTTGTCCATCTACGAAGGAATTTGACAGAAGGACTAAACCAGAATAACCCCCAAAGTTAGGTTCCTTATTTCCTTACATGTTCCATAGGATTCAATTAGTAATCACTATTGCCTAGATGAAAAATCAGCACTTTTCTTCATTTTTTTTAGGATGAAATGGCAAGAAACATGTGAATCGGTGATCCATGTGTTTTTGACACCTTCCAGGCGAAATTGAAATGTTGTCTATTTTTTGTAATAATGGTAGAATTAAAGAGAATAGTATTGAGTGCGCACAAGTGATTGGAGTGCAGCTTAAGACTCAGTACATAAAGTGACATCCAACCACTTCAAAAATACATAGAGTCAAGGAAAACAAGTACAAAGTCAGTAAAGCTCTCCCCAAACACACCATGTGAAGAATACAATAAAAAATACTGTCCCTTTTTAGGAGATTTTCAGCTCTCAAAGCGGCGTGTAAATACTGTAAAAAAAGCCTTGGCTTTATGCAGACCATCCAGCAAGCATATTGCCAAGGGGAGATACACCACAATTTAGTGCAGATGGTTATGGCAATTGGAGTATTATATAGATTTCAGGAACACTCACAAGCTAGCTGTGTATATAATAGCATTCAGAGATATCCCACTGGCAAAACAGCAATTTCCTCAATGCAGGATGTCATCACATGTAAAAATTAAGAGAGAGTGATGGTGCAGATCAGTTAGACAAAACACCTTTTAATTTCACAATTACACTCACATATAGAAGACAAGATAAAAAGCGTATGTGGTATCCCAAAGGCAAACACTGGAACTGGGTGTCACCGATCCGTCCCTGGAGAGAAAAGATGTTGATTTCACTGACCCTCCGGAAAGGTCAGACTCCGGAAACAGGGGGAACGTCCAGTCAGTCAGGCTTAGGGTCCACAAAGTCCTGGTAAGCGCCAAATGCGTTTCGGATAAACCTTATTTCGGATAAATTCTTATTTATAATATTTTTTTAAAACTCCATTTTTTATACATATTTTTAACCCCTTCCCGACATTTGACGTACATGTACGTCATGGCCGGGATGTACTTCCCGACACATGGTGTACATGTACGTCATGACTTTAAACTGTCCCCGCGTCTGCCCTGACAGCAGACATGTCCCAGCATGCCCAGGGGGGGCGGCGATGCCTCCCCCCCGTCGGCGATCGCTGCGATTGGCTGTTCAATGTGAACAGCCAATCGCAGCGTTTTCCTGTGTTACCGGCGAATCAGATGCTCGGTAACACAGAGATCAATCACCGCCGGGTGTGAGGGGGCGTGAGGGGGTCACCGGTGATGACCACACCTCACCCCACCTGCCCCCAAGGCTGTGATTGGTCCGTCGGACCGACGGACCAATCACAGCCATGGCGCGTGATTTAAACTAACGGTGACTGCGCTGCAGACGCCATTCCGGTCTGGAATTGCGTGCAGAGCGGTCACCGTGCCAATCTGTCGTGATATACTGACCTGATCCTTGCCTGATACTTACCTGATCACCGCTGGTAGCGTGCTGCCAGCAGCTGGATGCTTCCTGGATCTTGTGACTTCCTGTGTGCTGCTGCTGCAGTGTCATAGAGTGACAGATAGTGAGAGATAGTGAGAGATAGTGAGAGATAGTGAGAGATAGTGACAGAGAGTGATAGAGAGTGCTATATTTTGTGTCTGCTGCCCCCCCCTTTTGTGCTGATCAGTATATCTGTGCTGATCAGCAACTTTTTGGGGGTGCAGGTTTTTTTTTTTTATATATATATACCTGTCAGTTGCACCAAAGGTTGTGCTGCCTGTGCAACTGACTGCTGCCCCCCCTGCTGCCCCCCCTTTTGTGCTGATCAGTATAAATTAACTGATCAGCAACTTTTTGGGGGTGCAGGGTTTTTTTTTTATATATACCCTGTCAGGTTGCACCCACAGTTGTGTGCCTGCTGCCCCTCACTGCTAATCAGTGTTGCATCACTGCATCACTGATCTGCAGGTTTTTTTTTTTTGAAAAGTGCAGTGGGGTTTTGTTTTTACACCCACGTTGCTTTTGTGGGTGTCCTGTGGCCGCTGAGCGCTGATCAGTGACATACATCACTGAACAGCATTTTTGGCACAGGGTTGATATAATTTTTTTTCTGCAGTTTTTTTAAATTGTTTTTTTTTGGAGAGTGCTGTGGTTTATTTTTTTTAAATTGTTTTTACACCCACGTTGCTTTTGTGGGTGTTCTGTGGCCGCTGAGCGCTGATCAGTGACGTACATCACTGAACAGCATTTTTGGCACAGGGTTGATATAATTTTTTTTCTGCAGTTTTTTTTAATTGTTTTTTTTTTGGAGAGTGCTGTGGGTTTTTTTTTTTATTGTTTTTACACCCACGGTGCTTTTACACCCACAGCGTCCTGTGGCCGCTGAGCGCTGATCAGTGACGTACATCACTGAACAGCATTTTTGGCACAGGGTTGATATAATTTTTTTTCAGCAGTTTTTTTAAATTGTTTTTTTTTTGGAGAGTGCTGTGGTTTTTTTTTTATTTTATTGTTTTTACACCCACGGTGCTTTTGTGGGTGTCCTGTGCCCGCTGAGCGCTGATCAGTGACGGACGTTACTGACCAACATCTGTGCTCAATTTTTGGCGCAGGAGCTTTTTTTTTTTTTTCTTTTAAACTTACACGTGTTAAAGCACTACATACACACTACATACCCCCCGTGTTGAAATAAAGTTTGTACCCCCCCTACACTATACACTACACTTAAAAATAATAAAAATGTCCCAATCATCGCAAAGACTGTTTTCAGCGGAGGAGGCATATGCCCTTCTTGCCTCTGACACTGACACAGCCAGTGAAGTAAGCGATGGATTGGCATTTGTCTTAAGCTCCTCTTCCTCCTCTAGTGATGAGGGACCCCCTCAAAGACGCCCCCGTAGAGCAGCTGAGACCCCCCCCCCAATGATTGATCTCGTATGGACCCCACCACCAGACAATTTTGAGCCCCAGGTTCCTGAGTTTTTGGCCAACCCAGGAATCCAATTTGATAGTACAGGCCTCAAAGAAATTGACTTTTTCAAAGTCTTTTTCTCTGATGATTTTATACATTTAATGGTGGACCAAAGTAATTTATATGCCCAGCAGTTTATTGCCCAAAACCCCACGTCATCATTTGCTAGGTGGACCCCTGTAGATGCAGTAGAGATGATGACGTTTTGGGGTCTGGTGTTACATATGGGCATAGTTAAAAAGCCAGAAATTAGGCAATATTGGAGTACAGATGTTCTGTACAGCACGCCACTTCATCGTATGGCCATGACCCGGACTCGTTTTGAGACAATCCTTAAATTTTTGCATTACAACGATAATGCACAGTGCCCACCCAGAGATGATCCCACCTTTGACCGGCTATTCAAAGTCAGGCCGGTCATTGATCATTTCAGCGCCAAATTTGCTGAGATGTACATCCCCCAAAAATTCATTTGTGTGGACGAGTCACTTATACATTTTAAAGGAAGGGTTAAATTCCGCCAGTACCTTCCCAATAAGAGGGCAAGGTATGGCATAAAAATGTATAAGCTGTGCGAAAGTACCTCAGGGTACACCCACAGGTTTAGGGTATATGAAGGGAAGGACACAAGAATTGAACCGCCAGAATGCCCCCCCTCCCTCGTAGGTGTTAGTGGAAAGATTGTCTGGGATTTAGTGCACCCCTTCCTGGATAAAGGTTATCACCTCTATGTGGATAACTTTTACACCAGCATCCCCCTGTTTAAGGCCCTTGGTTCAAGAGGTACAGCAGCTTGCGGTACTGTGCGCAAGAACCAAAGAGGCCTCCCAAAAACGCACGTTGCCCAATTACTGAGAAAGGGTGAAAGCAGGGGAATATGCACCGAAAATATGTTGTTGGTCAAATATAAGGACAAGAGGGATGTCCTTATACTGACAACAATTCACGGAGACAGTACCACCTCCGTCCCTGTACGAGGTACCAGTACCCACACCTCAAAACCTATTTGTATCCTAGATTACAATAAGTACATGGGCGGAGTGGATCTTTCAGATCAGGTACTGAAGCAGTACAGTGCCCTGCGGAAAACAAAAATATGGTACAAGAAGCTGGCCGTGTATATCATCCAGATGGCACTGTATAACGCTTACGTACTATTCCGTTCTACCAGCCAGACGGGGACATTTATGCACTTTCAAGAGGAAGTCATAAAGGGCCTAATATTTGGGAACCAGCAGGCAGAGGGCCCCAGTACTTCTAGTACTGGCCCCCGTATTGTATCAGGGCAGCATTTTCCAAACGAAATCCCCTCCACTGGAAAAAAGGGCAGGACACAAAAAAGGTGCAAAGTTTGCTATAAAAAGGGAATACGAAAGCAAACTATTTTCCACTGTGAAACTTGCCCCGACAAACCCGGCCTATGTATGAAGGAGTGCTTTAAAATATACCACACATATATGGATTATTAGGTTCATCATTTCACCGTGCTTCGGGGGTCTTGCTAATGCGACATAGCACCCACCATTCATTCCACCAGAATCTGTGCTGCAAAATCCAAATATCACTCCTTCCCTTCTGAGTCCTGCCATGCACCCAAATGGTATTTTTTGGTCACATATGAGGCATTGCCGTACTCGGGAGAAATTGGGGCACAGATTTTGGGGTGCTTTGTCTCCTTCATTCCTTGTGAAAATGAAAAATGTTGAGCCAGAACTGCATTTTTGTGTAAAAAAATGTAATTTTTCATTTTCACAGCCCAGTTGTACCACAATTGGTGAAACCCCTGGGGGTTTGAAATGTACACTATACCCCTAGATGAATTCCCTGAGGGGTGTAGTTTGCAAAATGGGGTCACTTGTGGGGGGTTTCCACTGTATTGGTGCTTCGGGGGTCTTGCTAATGCAACATAGCACCCACCATTCATTCCACCAGAATGTGTGCTGCAAAATCCAAATATCACTCCTTCCCTTCTGAGTCCTGCCATTTTTGGTCACATATGAGGCATTGCTGTACTCGGGAGAAATTGGGGCACAGATTTTGGGGTGCTTTGTCTCCTTCATTCCTTGTGAAAATGAAAAATTTTGAGCCAGAACTGCATTTTTGTGTAAAAAAATGTAATTTTTCATTTTCACAGCCCAGTTGTACCACAATTGGTGAAACCCCTGGGGGTTTGAAATGTACACTATACCCCTAGATGAATTCCCTGAGGGGTGTAGTTTGCAAAATGGGGTCACTTGTGGGGGGGTTCCACTGTATTGGTGCTTCGGGGGTCTTGCTAATGCAACATAGCACCCACCATTCATTCCACCAGAATGTGTGCTGCAAAATCCAAATATCACTCCTTCCCTTCTGAGTCTTGCCATTTTTGGTCACATATGAGGCATTGCCATACTCGGGAGAAATTGGGGCACAGATTTTGGGGTGCTTTGTCTCCTTCATTCCTTGTGAAAATGAAAAATTTTGAGCCAGAACTGCATTTTTGTGTAAAAAAATGTAATTTTTCATTTTCACAGCCCAGTTGTACCACAATTGGTGAAACCCCTGGGGGTTTGAAATGTACACTATACCCCTAGATGAATTCCCTGAGGGGTGTAGTTTGCAAAATGGGGTCACTTGTGGGGGGGTTCCACTGTATTGGTGCTTCGGGGGTCTTGCTAATGCAACATAGCACCCACCATTCATTCCACCAGAATGTGTGCTGCAAAATCCAAATATCACTCCTTCCCTTCTGAGTCCTGCCATTTTTGGTCACATATGAGGCATTGCTGTACTCGGGAGAAATTGGGGCACAGATTTTGGGGTGCTTTGTCTCCTTCATTCCTTGTGAAAATGAAAAATTTTGAGCCAGAACTGCATTTTTGTGTAAAAAAATGTAATTTTTCATTTTCACAGCCCAGTTGTACCACAATTGGTGAAACCCCTGGGGGTTTGAAATGTACACTATACCCCTAGATGAATTCCCTGAGGGGTTTAGTTTGCAAAATGGGGTCACTTGTGGGGGGGTTCCACTGTATTGGTGCTTCGGGGGTCTTGCTAATGCAACATAGCACCCACCATTCATTCCACCAGAATGTGTGCTGCAAAATCCAAATATCACTCCTTCCCTTCTGAGTCCTGCCATTTTTGGTCACATATGAGGCATTGCCATACTCGGGAGAAATTGGGGCACAGATATTGGGGTGCTTTGTCTCCTTCATTCCTTGTGAAAATGAAAAATTTTGAGCCAGAACTGCATTTTTGTGTAAAAAAAAATGTAATTTTTCATTTTCACAGCCCAGTTGTACCTCAATTGGTGAAACCCCTGGGGGTTTGAAATGTACACTATACCCCTAGATGAATTCCCTGAGGGGTGTAGTTTGCAAAATGGGGTCACTTGTGGGGGGGTTCCACTGTATTGGTGCTTCGGGGGTCTTGCTAATGCGACATAGCACCCACCATTCATTCCACCAGAATCTGTGCTGCAAAATCCAAAAATCACTCCTTCCCTTCTGAGTCCTGCCATGCACCCAAATGGTATTTTTTGGTCACATATGAGGCATTGCCGTACTCGGGAGAAATTGGGGCACAGATTTTGGGGTGCTTTGTCTCCTTCATTCCTTGTGAAAATGAAAAATTTTGAGCCAGAACTGCATTTTTGTGTAAAAAATGTAATTTTTCATTTTCACAGCCCAGTTGTACCACAATTGGTGAAACCCCTGGGGGTTTGAAATGTACACTATACCCCTAGATGAATTCCCTGAGGGGTGTAGTTTGCAAAATGGGGTCACTTGTGGGGGGGTTCCACTGTATTGGTGCTTCGGGGGTCTTGCTAATGCGACATAGCACCCACCATTCATTCCACCAGAATCTGTGCTGCAAAATCCAAAAATCACTCCTTCCCTTCTGAGTCCTGCCATGCACACAAATGGTATTTTTTGGTCACATATGAGGCATTGCCGTACTCGGGAGAAATTGGGGCACAGATTTTGGGGTGCTTTGTCTCCTTCATTCCTTGTGAAAATAAAAAATTTTGAGCCAGAACTGCATTTTTGTGTAAAAAAATGTAATTTTTCATTTTCACAGCCCAGTTGTACCACAATTGGTGAAACCCCTGGGGGTTTGAAATGTACACTATACCCCTAGATGAATTCCCTGAGGGGTGTAGTTTGCAAAATGGGGTCACTTGTGGGGGGGGGTTCCACTGTATTGGTGCTTCGGGGGTCTTGCTAATGCGACATAGCACCCACCATTCATTCCACCAGAATCTGTGCTGCAAAATCCAAAAATCACTCCTTCCCTTCTGAGTCCTGCCATGCACCCAAATGGTATTTTTTGGTCACATATGAGGCATTGCCGTACTCGGGAGAAATTGGGGCACAGATTTTGGGGTGCTTTGTCTCCTTCATTCCTTGTGAAAATGAAAAATTTTGAGCCAGAACTGCATTTTTGTGTAAAAAAATGTAATTTTTCATTTTCACAGCCCAGTTGTACCACAATTGGTGAAACCCCTGGGGGTTTGAAATGTACACTATACCCCTAGATGAATTCCCTGAGGGGTTTAGTTTGCAAAATGGGGTCACTTGTGGGGGGGTTCCACTGTATTGGTGCTTCGGGGGTCTTGCTAATGCAACATAGCACCCACCATTCATTCCACCAGAATCTGTGCTGCAAAATCCAAAAATCACTCCTTCCCTTCTGAGTCCTGCCATGCACCCAAATGGTATTTTTTGGTCACATGTGAGGCATTGCCGTACTCGGGAGAAATTGGGGCACAGATTTTGGGGTGCTTTTTCTCCTTCATACCTTCTGAAAATGAAAAATTTTGAGCCAGAACTGCATTTTTGTGTAAAAAATGTAATTTTTCATTTTCACAGCCCAGTTGTACCACAATTGGTGAAACCCCTGGGGGTTTGAAATGTACACTATACCCCTAGATGAATTCCATGAGGGGTGTAGTTTGCAAAATGGGGTCACTTGTGGGGGGGTTCCTAACTTTTAGCATCTTATGGTGCCTAGAAACCTACATGGTGCCTAAAAAATAATCTCATAAAAAGGAGGCTCCAAAATCAAGTAGGTGCTCCTTCTATTATGAAGCCTGTGGTTTGGTCAACGTGCACACTAGGGCCACATATAGGATATTTATGAAAACAAAAGAATTGGGGGAATCAATTTTTAGTCACATTTCTCTAGTAAAATCTACTGTGTTCCTTAGAAAAATGTATTAAAATTGAAAATCTGCAAAAAAAATTAAATTTTGAAATTTCACCTACACTTTGTTTTAATTCCTGGGAAACACCTAAAGGGTTAACAAACTTCCAAAATGCTGTTTTGAATACTGTGAGGGGTGCAGTTTTTGAAATGACATCATTTATGGGGGTGTCTCACATACAAGTCCCTCAAAGTCACATCAGAACTGAACTGGTCCCTAAAAAAATCAGTGTTTGAAATTTTCTTGAAAATTTGAGAATTTGCTATTCATATTTTAAGCCTCCTAGTGTCCAAAAAAATTAAAAGGAGGTTGAAATAATGATGGAAACATAAAGTAGACATATGGTCTATGTTAGTTATTAACTATTTTGAGTGCTATGATTATTTGTCTCACAAGCAGAAAATTTAACATTTTGAAAATTGCTAAATTTTCTATTTTTTTACGACATTTTGGTATTTTTCACAAAAAAACACAGACTGTATCGACCAAAATTTACCACTAACTTGAAGTACAATGTGTCACGAGAAAACAATCTCAAAATCACTGGGATAAGTAAAAGCAAAAAAAAGTTATCCCCACTTAAGTGATACATGTCAGATTTGAAAAAAAGGGCTCTGTCAGTAAGGCAAAAACAGGCTGCGTCGGTAAGGGGTTAATATATATTTTAAGATGATATATATTTTATACCAATCGATCCTTAATTGCTGCTAAAAGAATCATAACCTGCACCTAGCACCTTATTATGTATGTATTTACAGAGAATGGATACTTACATATTGTATTTCCTACCTAGATTGTTATGTGCGTTACAATAAAGCACATGCAAAGCGGTGGAACGCAAAAACCCGGGGCTTCCGGGTATTTGGAACGCACCGCCATCTTGGAAACGTAAGGTGCACAATTATACAGCGGCAGGTGCCGCTTATGGACAGCAATCAACAGGCACATAAATAGCGGCCTCTGGACTTCCTGGGATACGCCATTGAGAAAGGTTTATCCAAAACGCGTTTGGCGCTTACCAGGACTTTGTGGACCCTAAGCCTGACTGACTGGACGTTCCCCCTGTTTCCGGAGTCTGACCTTTCCGGAGGGTCAGTGAAATCAACATCTTTTCTCTCCAGGGACGGATCGGTGACACCCAGTTCCAGTGTTTGCCTTTGGGATACCACATACGCTTTTTATCTTGTCTTCTATATGTGAGTGTAATTGTGAAATTAAAAGGTGTTTTGTCTAACTGATCTGCACCATCACTCTCTCTTAATTTTTACATGTGATGACATCCTGCATTGAGGAAATTGCTGTTTTGCCAGTGGGATATCTCTGAATGCTATTATATACACAGCTAGCTTGTGAGTGTTCCTGAAATCTATATAATACTCCAATTGCCATAACCATCTGCACTAAATTGTGGTGTATCTCCCCTTGGCAATATGCTTGCTGGATGGTCTGCATAAAGCCAAGGCTTTTTTTACAGTATTTATACGCCGCTTTGAGAGCTGAAAATCTCCTAAAAAGGGACAGTATTTTTTATTGTATTCTTCACATGGTGTGTTTGGGGAGCGCTTTACTGACTTTGTACTTGTTTTCCTATTTTTTTTAATAGCAACATGGATAAAAATTACTCAAAGCTGCAGATAACACTGGAAAAATTATCAGGATGGTAGAAAATTTGGTGTCTTTAGTTTAAGTTAGCGAGAAGGAGTTAGGGAGAAGGAAAAACACTGACCTTTCGCCTACTGACCAATAAACCAACCTCCTTTTATATTTGTGATCTACAGTACCTAATACCTAGGCTGTTCCACTCAAACATGTTGATCATCTCTCACCACCCGCCATGCCCCCTTTTCTCTACCCCAGATTTATATCCTGTATTTGATCTGAGTCAATGTGTTACAATTATTTTTCTATTTTGTTGGGTTTTTTTTGGATGCTGCATTCGGTCATTCTTAAGCCATGGTTGTAATTGGGGCATTTGAATCAATATCAATATAAAAAAATATATATATATTTGAAAAGATTCATCTTACGCTGTGCAACATCTTATTTCTCCACCTAGAGAGCAGCTACAATCCAGACAACTTTCTGTCCTCCATGAGCTGCCAACTACATGGTATTCACCACCCTTGAAACATCCTGGAAACAAAATATATTAACAAAACTTTAGAAACCATTCATGTATACAAAATCATGATCATTGTAAAATGTGTGGGAAAGTTAATATAATCTTATATTACCTTTGTTGCTGACATATTGGGTAATTAATCAAATGTCAGAAATCTACTGCAGACTATTGATTTAAAACTGTATAAAGCTGCTATTGTGATTTTATATCTGTGCTATGTCGAGAACTTAGAAATAGTGGGATAGTGTCACTGATCTTACATCTCTTATGTCTGATCAGCACCTTTTGCTGGTGGGGGAGGTGTATTGGGAAGGGCAGTTAAATCAGGATGCACATATGTTTCTTTTGGCTGATATATTCAGTATAGCTTGGGACGCCAGTCCTTCAGGACGCTAGGGATCTAGTATAAGAAGGGTCTAGTTATAAAGGGTCAGCTTTAAATTATTAGCAGCGTTATACCGGCGTTCTACCAAAGGAAACCAGAAGGTAAACAACAAACCAATATTACTTCTGAAGGAATGCATTAAAACCACAAAACTCAGGAACATCATGTGGCCTCAACTCACACATCTGAAGAAGGAATATTTTCCGAAACATGTTATCAGGATGCCATCACGCTGACGGGAGGACTTTGTGACCATCTACCTTTGTCTCTATTCAAGCCTGTGCGGTGGTGCGCACCCTTTGCTATCCCGGGACTTACCATCATATAGCACCACAGCCCACCGCACCACCTCAGAACGGTGAGATAAAGACATTGATTGCCCCCGTTCAGATGTTTGTATGCATTCAATTGCATTATAAAACTGCATTTGCACTTTTGTATGAAAACGTTTTTCTTGTTTTTATTGTTATGTGAAATAAAATTGTTATTCTGGAGATCATAGTGCCCTGAACTGGGTCCAGATCATTTATAGCATATCCACTGCACTGTTATATGCGCCATCTCTGCTGACCATTTCTTCTTAGATTTGCTACACCAAACATTGGGAGTTTTTGCTCTTTTTCCGGTCAACAGAGGGCTGCTAATAACATTACAGCTAAAATTGTGCACACAGATACCACCAATCCCCTTTTTCCATTGTCTTCCTTGTATGGCTTGGCCATCTTACATTGTAACCTTCGTAGTGTGCCCACCATGGCTGCCTCATGTAGTGCACTTGTGGATGGGATGAAAAATACATGGACCTGAGTATACATTGAAATCACCCATTTTGGGTAATTTCTTTTATGGGTAATCTATTCCACCCAGGGTAATCCTACGCAGAGTGCCTAAAATGGCTGCCGCACTTGGTACCTTGTCAGGGTGGAGTACACAACCCATGGAAATGATTATCCAAAATGCTGCACCAATCCTGCATTATGCTTACTGTGTGCTCAAGGCTTTCGTTTGTCTGTGATTTGTCTGTTACTGTACCACCAACATCCTCTGTATTATGTGCATTGTTGTTTAATGTCTGTAAAGTGCCTTGAGTCCTGTTGGAGAAAGTGCGCTATATAAATTAAAATTACTTACTTATCATTTCCCAAAGTGATTAAAGCAATGTAACTATTGATTTGTGTTAATTGTTCTGCTCCATGGTACAACATAACGTAACCACCAGGTGTTGGGGTAACACCAGGTCTTAAGTTGGACAAAGCTGCTACAGGAGGCTGGGCAAGGCAAATAAAGGACTGGAGTTAGACTGGGACACAGTAGGAAGGACCAGACACACAATAACTTTAGCACACTACCATGTGCGACTGGTACAGGACCACTGCGGCAGACAGACAGGCTCTGGAAGTGGAATAGCCGCTAATAGCGACACAAACATATAGGTACATGGACCAGACTGGGGAAGAGTGCCAGTAGCAGAGTAGCAGATTTATTGACACGTAAGCACAGGTATATCCGATTCCACATAGAAGCTCAATAAGAGCAGTTACATAAAGGACACAATAATACAGCAGTTTATACACAAGACAAACAGAAGCTTACTATGAGCAGGTACAGACAGGGCAAGTTTTATCAAACAGGACTAAAGCAGAAGCTCTATTAGAGCCAGTGACATGTAGTGGTTGGTGAGGCTCTGGCTTGGTGGAGCCAGCGCCGGGTTGTGAACACTAAATAGACTGTGCCTGACTCCCTGCAGTGCCTGAAACATCTGTTAAAGAGAGGAATCCTCTCCTGTACACAGGCCATTATTACATGCACAATCAGCAGCGCTACACTGGTGGTGGCTGACAGCTTGGGCTGTCAGTGCCACTGTACTCAACAGGCATGATGTGGTCTCTGCAGGCTGTTGTGCGGGCTCCGTCGCTGCACCAGGGGTATGATATATATATGAGTGGAGGCACTCACCTCAGCAGCTGCAACAGGGACAGCACATTGGTTACTATCATGGACGTCGGAACATTTTTATAGGTTGGGGGGCAAAATAATCTCTCATTCTGGCACTCCTAAATTTTTAAATGTTGCTCCCTACGGTTTTATGAAACAGACAGAATGACACAGTAAAATGCCAGTTCTGCACTACGGGTCTAACTCATGTCTGTACACATATACGGTACCTATTATTTTTAAGCTACCAAATTTCCATTGCAGAAGTCCTCAGTAACTATGTACACATCAAGGTGCTAGGGTGTTCGGCACCCACCAATAATTCATAAATACACGTAACAGCCGCAAAAAGGGATGTGCTCTTACAAGGAAAGTGTGTGGACACAGAATATTGCCTCCAATTCAAAGTATGCTGCACAGTAGCAGAAGCTTATTCAGATTACACCACTATAATTCATATTGCACCATATTGTAGTTCCCCTTATACATGTTACATCATACATTAGTACCCCTTGTACAAAATGCCACAATAGTGGGCACAGACACACAATTCCTTAACAAAGTCTACCCATGTCAATCAACAAATACAATGGGTTAAATTTGCTAAGATGTGAAATACACTTCACGGGTCATGTTGCTATGGGCAACCAATCAGAAACTACTTATTTATTTACCACCCTCTAGAAGATAGATAGAAGGTAGACAGGATGTGATTGGTTGCCCATAGCAACATGACCTGTGAAGTGTATTTCACATCTTAGTAAAACTATCTCAAATGTTCAGTTATTAAAAAAAAAAAAAAACATAAATACATTAATTAAACATTTGTGCAGGAGGTGAGCAGTTAAAAGTTTCCCATTCTAAAATGAGGTACACACTGGGCATTATGCTGTCTGGTTAGATGGATCAGACCAACATATCGCTCAGCGTCACTTGCAATGATGGTAGGTATGATGTGCTGAACAATCAAATGTGGAAGTAACAGTACATTTATTAATAACAGTAGTGAATTTTCATTATATAATTGCCTTCTGCCCATATTGGCTTTTTCTGGTATCTGCATATGAGAAATGTGAGGTGGCAAGTTAATTTTAACTATACTGAATTTTATTTTGTTTAAAATGTTGCCCTAAATGGGCATTACAGACGGTGTAATGGTTAGCATTACTGCCTCACAGCGCTGAGGTCATGGGTTCTATTCCCACATTAGCCCTTACTGTGCGGAGTTTGTATATTCTCCCCGTGTTTGTGTGGGTTTACTTCGGGTACTCCAGTTTCCTCCCACAATCCAAAAATATACTGGTAGGGTAATTGGCTTCCAACAAATGAACCATAGAATGTCTGTGTTTTGCATGTACATTTGGTAGGGAATATAGATTGTAAGCTCCACTGGGGCAGGGACTGATGTGAATGTTTGAATATTCTCTGTACAGCGCTGCGGAATATGTGTGTGCTATATAAGAAACTGTTAATAAATAAATAAATGACCATTACAGACCAAAATTACATATGCTGGCATCATATGAAAAAAACATTACATAATTTCATCAACAGTTATTAATACAATAGTATTAGAATTGGGTGACAGTGACCCCCCCCCTCCCCCCTTACAAAAAAAAAAAATCAGTGGGCACCGGACAGCCCCACTCCATAGAATACAGTGTATGGGTCAAGGTAGATGCACAGGACAGGCAATAACTTACCTACCCAAGCACACATTGCAACTTCACCTTCATTCAGGCAATCCGATGGTGCCCCCAATATTGATGACCAGGACCTGGGCCTTGCTGGCTATGAAGCTCATACACTCCATTGAGCCATGCAGGTTGTCGATCCTGGGCAGCTGTCTTTCAGGGTGTCCGGTGAGTTGGACAGTGTGTACACCGTGCCCTGGATGCAAGAGGCAAACATGGACTCTTTCTCCAGGAGGAGCGTTGGGCTATGCCTCAGAGTGGGGTTTGGTGGTGCTCCAGATCTCCTTGGAGGCAGAGCTGAGGCAAGAGCAGTTTACATGCTGCTTCCCATGTCCCATACTGCACTGAGATCTGCTTTACTGCCAGAAGGAGTAAACTGTGGGAGTGTTAAGGCCGTTGACCCCAGCTGCCGGCGCCACTGCCTATTATATACTGTGACAGCAGAAGGCAACAGCAACAGTCATCATCGATGAGAAAGCAGGCGGAGAGGAGCCAGCAGGTTGCAGCAGAACTGGCGGCCCAGCGGCAGGAGCACTGGAGAAGTCAGTGGACATCTGTTTGTAGAAATGGCACTGGAAATTCCTCAGTGACTGAGACATGCTCTCTGCCTATATGAAAGCACACCCCTGTCACTGAGGCAGATGTGATTGCCCAATCACATCTGCTTCAGTGACAGGGGCATGCTTTGATATAGGCAAAAAGCATGTCCCAGTCACTGAGGCACTTCTATAGGTGCCACTTATATAGCTTTTTTTAATGGGCTTTTACAGCCCAGTGCTCAGCCCTGCCCACTGCCCTACCCAGTGCCAGATTAAGCCTTCGGGGGGCCCGGGGTACTTTAGCCAGGGGGCCCCCTTGCACTTGTCATTACTGGCCGCACACTGCATGGGAGAATATTATACTGTCAAAACACAGAGTAAAGGCAGTACAGTATAAACTTGGTCAATGGGTAACTGCACATACATATATACATATATATATATATATATATATATATATATATACACATACATACACACACACATAAATACATACCATATGAAAAGCCTGAGTTTGTCCCTCTGCACCTTACTCTGTAGGAGACCTCACAGTCCTAGTGCTGCCTTTGATTAAAAACCCTCCCATGACTAAGCTGCTGCTGCTGTTCTCCATGGGCATGTAATGAGCTCCACCAATTAGAGCTTAGCACAAACCTCTCAGCCTCTGCCCTCTGGTTTAAAGTGTCATGGGACTTAGTCAACTCCCAGTAATGCACTGCACACTTGTGCAATCAGTGTGCCTTGGCTCCCGATGCTCAGCACCATTAATCATTGTCACATTGGCAGATACAGATGGGGCAGGCCTCTTCCTTGCTGGCGAATCACCAGAACGTCAACGCTGGCGATCCGCCAGCGGCCTGCCTCACCATCTGACTGAGACGCGTGTGCGCGTCTCAATCTCCGTCGGTGGGGAACCCTGTATGTCTCCGCCTCAGGGAGACGGACAGGGTTAGGGGGGGGGGTGCGGGGACCCCAGGTTACCGCCGACAAGCAGGCGGTGACCCGGGGGAGCGTCTGGAAGCGCCGTCGGAAGGGGACGCGCGCGCCTCTCGTGCGCGCGCATCCCCTTCTCGATATGTAGATGGCGCTGGCGGGGGATGGCGGCTGGCATCACCATCGCCATCCCCAGCCAAGATAGGACCTGCCCCATCTGTAGGTGAAGCTGCAGCACTACCCCACTCCCATGCACAAAACCTTAAGCTAAAAAATAAATGAAAAAAAAAATATATTTTTTTGAAAAATACATGCCAACCACAGGGGGCCCCTAGCTAGTGGGGGGCCCAGGGGCACTGACCCCTTGTGCCTCCATTATAATCCGGCCCTGGCCCTACCATGCACTTGTCTGAAATTGCATTGTACTGTAATTTATGTACACTTTAATATTATTCTCATTCATTTGTCAGTATAAACTTACCCTCTGTTTCCTGACCCTCTTTAGGAAGTTCTGTCTTGCAAGCGGCATTGCACACAGTGAAAAGGACTCCGGCACTCAACACAAGACCCGCAATATATTTCTAGAATTCAAATGAAAGAAAAATACTAATAAAAACAAAAGTAATTTTAATGACTTCACATTGTCAGACTGGAGTTTTAGAAAAAAATGTTTTGTACAATCACTGTGTAGGGAATCCGATACAAATGTAATAATACACAGTACCAGTGCCTTTTTGTTTACCCATGGTCTGTAGGACTGTAGCTACCCCCCCAAGGATAATCCGCAACATTGCTCAGTCTTAGTGAAGCTAGATGCTGGATGTGAGTCTGACCTGGCTTCACTTTGACTCCCAGTGACTCCCTCCTATGGCGAGGTAGGAGCCTCCTCTGCTCAGGACCAATGATTCTAGTTAATGTTCTCATGCTGCTAGATAAAGCAATTGTTCCTGCTTTCACACTTATTCCTGAACGATCAGAAGAGGCCAAATTTAGCCCATTATGATGGTGCATTTCTGCGCATGCGCAAACCCCAGCACCAAACTGCTGTGGCGATTTACACACTCGCCAGGCCGTTCGTTGCGGGGAGGGAGGGCAGGAGGCGGACAAAGGCAGAAATGGGGCTGGACCACAGGACCCAGTGTTTTTTGGCTTCTATTTCCAAAGGCAGGAGAATTAGGCGACCATCGAATGATTTCCCCAGCGTTTGGAAAGTGAAGTCATTCTGAACTGACTTTTATTTCCTTCGCAAATCGCATAAGACGGGGCAGACATCGGCTCGACTGTATTCCCATGGGAACGCCCAGCGTTCTTATGTGGACGCCCATTGAATTATTTCTCCTGCTAGCGACCACATATGAGGGGATATGTTAGTGAATACATCCCCTCGCATGGTACCAAGGGGATTTGGCGATGGTCTCAACACTCAATAAGCAGCGATTTTCTCTGTTTACTGAGCCAACATGAATCACCCCCTTAGGGTATATTTTCTTTAAACTTGAAATTTAAAAGCATCAGGCCTAATTCAGATGTGGTTGGAGCTGCACCCTGTGCCACAAAGTACAGATTATCATGTGCAAACAGATCCTGCGACACAGAATGGGAGAGGGAAGAGACCGGTGATGGCGCTGGACCTCGGGAACGTCCAGCATTTAAGGGCATCCCCATGAAAATGCATTCCCATTGGATGTCAGCTCCGAGCCCGCCTTCCTGGATTTGCAGAGGAAATAAACGTCCATTTCTACTGACTTTTATTCCTCTGAAGGCAGGAGAAAGCATTTGATGGTCGGCGACCATCGAATGATTTCTCCTGCTAGCGGACGCATATTTGCCAACACATCCTCTCGCATGGTACCGAGGGGATTCAGTGGTGGGTGTTTGGCTCGGCGGCATTAAACCGCTCGGTAAGCAGCGAATGATCGCTGCTTACCGAACGGTGTTGAATCATCCCCTTTTCCATTGAAACAAGGGGGCATTCTAGTGACTATTTCACCAAACTCCCTTCGAAAAAAATACAAAAAAGTATTTGCAGTGCTGTGTTTAGAATTGGGGGCACGTAAACGCTCAACCAGGGGTGTTCACTTGCTACCCTCCCCACCAGACCGCATACAGCAGGGTGTGCTAGGCTGTCGCTGCTTCCCGCTCTTGGTGGCCCTGCTATCATTACAAAGCAGATCTTAGATCTATTGAGCACTCCAATCCAACTCTTCATCTTTGTAAGTAGCGGCAGTGTGAAAATATGCAAATGCCACAGGACTCCCGTGAGTAACAAAAAATACCCATTGCAGGCTTCTTTGAGCTGCTGCTTCAACCAATCGACTGTTTGATCATCAGACATCTGAGTAACCTTTAGGTTAGAGGTGTAGTGGAAACAGCAGGATATACTTAGTTGAAAATAGACAGACACATAACCGTTATGAAACAGCCAGACCAAGGGACTGGTAAACATATAGTACATGCCCAAAATTTACTGGGTGCTATTGATCCCTTAATACAGTAATGACTGTTTAAGAATGGTGTATCATTGTACATATACCACAGAGCCACCTGCCAGTCCAGCAGCATTGCTACAGAGATCACATGATGGAAAATTTTGTCCAGCAAGCAGCCACCAGGTGGGGAGTGTGGATGCTGTGGGTCGTACGATCACTGCTGGCCACAGTGATTGGGATTCAGAGCCGCAGCTACATAAAAAAAGAAATAAGTGCAGTGCTTGAACAGGTATACCGGCATAATGAAGTTTGCCGATTAATCGCTGTATACCGTCAATCTTTGAGCAGCGTGTGTGTGTGTATCATTTATTGGCTGTAATTCATCCATGTACTGTATGCAGTACATGGGTGCTGGGAGGTGTGACTGTGAAAGTAAAGAGGTAGGGCAATAAACATCTTATTGCTTTACCTCTTTCACACTGCACCTATAATCCGGGTCGGGGTCGACCTTTGTTGTTGTGCGGTGTGAAAGGACCAAACTGAATATCCTGGGTCAACCAACCCAGCATCTCAACCCGGGTTATAAGAAGGGTTAAACCAGGGTTACCTTGTGTATAATGGGTGGCCCAGGTTAATTGTCAAAACCCGGCTTAGCGAAGTGAAAGTGGTATCAGTCTGGTACATGCTAAGTAATACATATATTGGCATTTTGCTCAAATGGCCAAAATATCATGAGCTCGTCACTGTATGTGTACACCCAGTACTGTATGTCTGTGAATAAGGTCAAAATATCTAAAGTGGCGCCGAGAGGGGGCATGGGTCCTCTTTACCCAGGCCCGGGCATGTTGGGTCCCGGAGTGGGCCTGGGTCCCGCTACACCCCTCCCTCCCATTGCAGGGAGACTTTGGGAAGGTAGAGTGAGGACTGACTGCTTCTTTAGAGAGAGTGTGTATAGACACTCTCTCTGAAGAAGCCGCTGACGCTTACTGCAGGAGGGGAAATGCATTAAAGACCTATTTAGAAGCACCTAAGAGCTGGGATATTGACACTGATTTAAGCAGACACACCCATCCCCATTTGTGATCTCTAGAGAAAGCTGCGCCACAGGTTGTGAGCAACAGCAGCTGGGAGAAACAGATCGGCACTGTCCTGAAGGGTCTGTGAAACCAAGTAAGTTATCTGCTGGGCTTACTGAGGGATGCAGTTAAAATCCCAGCAGTCGGGATCCCGGCGTTCAGAATCCCGACGCCGGAATCCCGACCGCCGAAATGCCGACACATTCTCCCTCCTGGGGTGTCCACGACACCCCTGGAGGGAGAATAAACTAGTGTGCCGAGCGTAGCGAGGCACCGGGCCCGCTGCGTGGCGAGCGCAGCGAGCCCGCAAGGGGGGGCGATCCACGTCCCCCCCTTGTCGGCATTTCGGCTGTCGGGATTCCGGCGTCGGGATTCTGAACGCCGGGATCCCGACCGCTGGGATTCAATACTGAATCCCTTACTAAGGGTGGTGATATTATTATACTGATTTTAGGATTATTTATTTTATTTGTATTCATTGTTGATTATGAATGTATTGTATCAGAACTGGTAGGCAACTGCCTTGCACAGTTTTATTGACCCCATCTTGTTTTACTTTATTTAATTGTTCATTATCTTATTTATTTGACTTGTGATGTTATGGGTTTTATGATATTGTCCGGGATGTAATGGAAGCTAATTTTAGTCGACAGGTAAAAGTTGCTCAAAGTCAACGTTAGAATGTCAACTGTTTACCAGAACTCGGCCAATGTAACACTCCAAATGCAAATCGGCTCTGACTTCTGATGGTATTTTTAGAGTAGGAAGCATCTGAATTTTTTAAGACAACCGGAATGCACCATATGCAGGTACACCGCTGATTTTCCAGCAACCGGTGGTCCGGAATCTCCTTTAATCCGGACACATCAGGTGCCAGCGGGAAATTAGTATTGATAGGTTGTTAGATGTAGAAGGGACTATGGGAGTCTGTGGGAGCTTGGATTATCTGCACGCACAAGACAAGCTGCGGATTGGTACTACGGAGGTCACACTGATGGGGACTCTCTGCTTTCTGAAGGTACCACCGATAATCCGTCAAATTTTGGTAATCCAGCCCAGTGCTGGAACAGACTATGCCGAGTAATCGCTGTTCAACCTGTAATGTAACAGTTGCAGACAGGGACGTAATGGCGGCCGAGTTAGAAAGTCAGACAAATATAGAGATGGATTTTTTTTTTTGGGGGGGGGGGATGTCATAAATTCTATTCAACAATGTTTACGTTCACTTACAAGTACACAATTAGGTACATTTGTAACAAACAAACATTTTTCAAATTATTTGTAACTTTCAATTGCAAAATATACTTTGACCTGTCAAAATAGGTCATGTACTGTACAAATGCATCTTATGCGCATCGCTGTGCAATATGGATGTACAAGCAGCATCTATGTAATTGTGACTGTATCTGCATAAAACATGTTCTGCTAAAGTGTATCCTAGCCAAGCAGTGTAACATACAGTAATTTGGAATGCAGCTGGACACTATTTACAATTGGTGACTGCAGAATAATTGTATATTTCACAAAATTGGACCAAAAATGTCTCCAACTACATCCCGATTCCTGGCCATTGTGTTTATCCATTGCACTGTAATGCATAGTTAACAGTTATCTTAAGATTCTTTATAGCTGTAATTTAGTAATTTGTGATAAAGTATCATTTTATGTAAAAAAAAAGACAAATAATAAAACCGGTAGCTTTTTTTCTGACAGTGTGCTTTACACTGACCAAATATATTTTCAACTCTTTGTAAAAAAAGCTCCTGTACTATTGGCTCGGCAAGGTAATTATTAGCTGAGTGTTTGCTGTAGTCGTTTGATCATTAAACAAGAAAAAGACATACAACCAGCAAAGATTGGGGATGACCGGGGTGTTTAATTTCCAGAGCATAATGTTACTTTGTAGTGGTCTACATACAGTAAACCTTTCTGATCCAACCATGAATAATTGTCTTTGACCTACTACAACATATTACAATCATGACAGCTTTTCTTTATAACGGGTAAATGTGAATATTAGATCAATGGTTCAGTTTTTGTAAAATTAATTAACAAACATATCGGGGTAAATTTACTAAAGGAAATTTGTAAAAAAAATAGGTGTATTTGTATCCAGAAATACACTTATTTTTGACATTTACTATCCCGAAAATACGGCAATTCATAGCACATCAATACGAATACGAATTGCCGTATTTTCGGGATAGTAAATGTAAAAAATAAGTGTATTTCTGTATACCAATACACCTATTTTTTACAAATTTCCTTTAGTAAATTCCCCCCATCATCTCTAATGTTAAATATTTTGATTATCTGAATGCAGAGGAGTAGCTAGGTGACATGGTGCCTGGAGCAATGGTATGTTTTGGCACCCCCAACCCACCCAGTCATCTTTCCTTCTTATAGTAATGTTCCTTACACATTATTAGATTAGATTAGATACAGCTTTATTGTCATCACCCTAAATTAGGGCGGCAAAACTCAGTTTACCATCCATCCGCATACGTACATACGGTACAATAAAATCTGAATGATCCACGTACAAATAACAATAAAACTTAAGTCCCATAACCCTCCCCCCATGACCCAAATTAGCATTTCGTTCTAAAATAGCCCTAGGAAAGAAACTATTCCTCATCCTACTGGTCCTACTCCTCATACAACTAGTATCTGCCTGAAGGTAAAAAGACAAACAACCCATTAGCCAGGTGGGTTCTATCTTTTAAGATATTGAGCGCCCTACACAGACAGCGCTTTCTCTGAATATCATCATCAGCAGGGAGAGTAGTACCCATTATCCGTTGGGCCAGTTTAATTGACCTCTGTATTAGCTTCCATTCTGCAGCGGTACAATTTCCATACCAGACGGAGAAACAACTGGTCAGAATACTTACCACTGCACAGCGATAGAAATTTACCAATATGCCTAGTGGCAATTGTTGTTTTTTCAGCATCCTAAGAAAAAAAAGGCGTTGATGGGCCTTTTTTTACCAGACACTTAATATTAGTTGACCATGTTAGGTCCTCAGAGATATGAGTACCCAAAGATTTAAAACTAGAGACACGGTCAACATTACTCCCACTAATCTGTACCGGCATAAAAGGGTTAGATTTTTTCCTGCGAAAATCCACCGCAATCTCTTTAGTTTTACTGGCGTTAAGAAAGAGATTATTGGCACAACACCACTCAGCCAAATGCTGAATCTCATCTCTATTTGCCGTTTAGTTGTTGTTGTCAATAAGGCCTATTAATGTTGTATCATCGGCAAATTTAACAATAATATTAGAATTGTAAACCGGCTTGCAGTCGGATGTAAGAATAGAATAAAGGAATGGGCTTAATACACAACCTTTTGGTACCCAATTATACAGCGTAACTGAGCCTGAACTGTCTGTCCCTGCTCTAACCACCTGTGGCCTATCACGTAAAAAGTCCCCTATCCAATTATACATGGAACTGTCAATCCCCAAGTCCAGAGACTAGTCTAGCTGGTATCACCGTATTGAACGCCAAACTAAAATCGACAAACAACAGTCGGACATACGTGTTATTTTTATCCAGATGTGATAATACAGAATGCATCAGCAAAAAGACTGCATCATCAATGCTGCGATAAGCAAACTGAAATGGATCCAAAGATGGTGAAAGACCAGCCTTCAGATGTATTAACACCAACTGTTCAAAATACTTCATGACTATCGGTGTGAGAGCAACAGGACGATAATCATTCAAATTTATCGCCCCAGAATTTTTTGGCACTGATATTATAGTAGTGCTTTTACAGCAAGCAGGAACTATCGACGCAGATAGGGACAGATTGAAAATGTCCGTAAATACCCCCGTCAACTGCTCAGCACATGCCCTCAGCACCCATCCCGGTTTACCATCTGGTCCAGCCGACTTAATTGCATTGATTTGGCTTAGACCAGCTAGGACCTCTGCAGATGTTAATACAAGAGATTGGCCAGAGGAAGACAGTCTAGTCACCCTTTCACTGTTGTCTCTATCGAACCGTGCATAGAAATGGTTCAACTCATTTAGAGAGGAGACATCCATAGCAAGTGCTGAGCTAGTTTTATCTGCCTTATAGTTGCTGATAACCCGGATACCCTGCCATAAACGGCGGGGATCAGATCTTGCCAAATGCTCCTCTATCCTTAGCTTATAGCAGTGTTTAGCCCCGATAATACCTTTCTTCAGATTCGCCCTAGCTGTACCATAGGCTACTGCATCCCCTTCCCTAAAGGCAGTGTTACGGGCCCTTAGCAGAAGCCGAACCTCCCTAATCATCCATGGATTCTCATTCGGATATACAGTAATCTTTTTCCAGGTGGTGACACTATGCCACACAAATTGTAATGGCCATTACAGAATATGCCACACAATCTGTAATGCCGTTACACATTATGACCCACACCGTAATGCCTTTAGACTTTATGCCACAAACCGTTATGCTTAAGTAACTTTATGCCACACACCATAATGCCCATTGCACATACCACACACCATAATCCTTAATTAATTTTTATGCCACACACCATAATGCTTCAGGTTAACTCTTTACACGCAATGGTGTAATTATACATTTTGCAACCCCTCCCATGGCACTTTAGTGACACAAAAGGCCCATACACACTTGATGATTTTGAGCTGAAAATCGATCATTTTGGCCGTTTTGAGCTATTTTCAGCTGAAAATCACCTAGTGTGTATGAGCCACCGTTGGCAGACTATCGATGATGCGTGCTCCCGCATCATCGCTAGCAAAGTCCACCATCTGCTGGTTTTACCAGCATGCCAGCGATGATGGATGGTTTTTCATCCATTATCGCTGTGTGTGTACGCAACGCGGTCTGAAAGATTATACACTTTCAGCCCGTGGACCGCCCCAAGCATCCCCTTCTCCCTCCCCTTCTCCCTCCCCCTGCTCCTTACTCACGCCACACTTGAACACCCGCTCAGCCTCCCATCAGTCCGTCCACTCTCCCTCCTTTCCTTCTGCCTGTACGTCCACAGCCCCCTCCTGCCTGTACGTCTGCTGCTGTTCCACCCCCTCCACCACCTTCCGAACACTGCCACAGCTCACCTGCTCGCAAGCAGCTCCATCACCCCCAGTGGCAAACGCAGGATTTTCAGAAGGGGGTTTCCAGAGGGGTGGAGCAAAGCACGGAGATGGACACTTAGGTGACCCAGTATATGCCGGGTCAGTTAAAGTATTATAGATAGACCAAATGTATATAAATAATAATAATAATAAAAAAAAAAAATATATATATATATATAGCAACTCCAGATGCGAGCACCCACGGACTTGAAAAAACGGCAACCACAGACAAGTTATCTGCAAGCTTTCGGGCCTTTATTAGCCCTTCGTCAGGCAACACAGGATAAAACATACAAAACAGTGCTCACCTTAAATACATGTGTAGCTTACACCTGGCGTCTCGTCGCCCGGCCCCCGGCGCGTGTGTCAGGAGGAAGTTCCGGGTGTTACCTCACAGAACCTCCCCTCCACACAGCCACCCGGCGGTAACCATGGAGACAAAGACGCTCACAGTTCTGTGAACCAGTCTCACCTCCATTGCAATGTATGGAGGAGTTCGTGTCGACAGATCTGTGTTGATTACATACAAAAAACAAATATGTACAAATATATACACAAGTGTCACATAAATGTAGTAATAATATCTACAAACAAGAGCATATATAAAGTGCAGTCGCATATACTTTAAATAAATAAAGGTATAGCAAGCAATACAGCGGGATTTTGTGATAGGG
This sequence comes from Crinia signifera, assembly GCF_055691185.1. Taxonomy (NCBI): domain Eukaryota; kingdom Metazoa; phylum Chordata; class Amphibia; order Anura; family Myobatrachidae; genus Crinia; species Crinia signifera. Next base: position 219,037,974 of record NC_139222.1, read on the forward strand.
TAATTGTAGCATATAAAGTCTAAAATGACACTGTTAATTGGAAAAAATATTCATATTTAGTTGGTCATTCAGCCCTTTAGGTTTGACGGTCTCCAATAAAAAAATCCATTTAGACTCTAGACGCAGGAGGCTTTTATGCCTATCACCCCGTCTTTTGTCTTCAGGGACATGATCTATAATTACATGCTTGAAACTTGCCAGATTGTGTTTCAACTCAAAGAAATGTCTGGCAAGGGGCTGGTCAGAAGTTTTGCCACCCAAAGCTGCCCTGATTGTAGTGCGGTGCATTGCCATTCGCTCCTTAAAGGGGCGAATGGTTTTGCCTATGTAACATAAGCCACACGGGCATTTCACCCTATATACAACGTAAGCTGTACTACAGGTCACAGGATGTCTGATCGTGTAACGTTTCCCTGAATGGGGATGGTAAAAGTATTTGGTTGCTATCATGTGTTGACATGTCGTACAGCCGACACATTTGTAGCATCCTGGTTCGCGTCTGCGAATCCTCTTGTCAGTCTGTAGATGTTCACTGATGTCACTGTGTACTAACCAATCCCTAATACTTTTACCTTTCTTGTAACAGGGCATGATTCTAGAATGTTTCAATTGTCTAAGCTCAGTGTCATTCTGTACGACTGGCCACAATTTCTTACTCCAATAATTAATATCACTACTGGCTGTTGTAAAGCCTTGTACCCAGTGTATCCGCTCACTACCACCTTGGGCAGCACTATGACTAGGGTTATTAAGGGCTTGTTCCCTAGTTATACCCTCAACCTTTTTGCGGGCTCCCTCTAGAATGTTATCAGGGTACCCACGATCTTTAAATTTATTCGTCATCATTTCTAAGGTTGTGTCTACTGCTGCAGTCTCGCTGGTAATCCGCTTTGCTCTCAGATACTGCGAGTATGGGAGACTACGTATGGTGGCAGGAGGATGGTAGCTGTCTGCCCTCAGTATCATGTTTCTATCAGTTTTTTTTTAAAACAAAGACGTGGAAATCTTGCCTTCAGATACAGTAATCATGACATCAAGAAATGCTATCTGCTCAAGGCTCATCTGATAAGTAAATTTAATTGAACAATCCCTCTGATTGATGTCAAATACCATTTTTTCAAAATCTTCAGGACGCCCCCTCCAAAAGAGGAGTACGTCATCAATATAACGTTTGTAAAAAATTACACTGTCTCTAACTTCACGGGAAAAGAAAAAATCCTTTTCTAAATCAACCATGTACGTATTGGCGTAAGCGGGGGCCACGGGAGATCCCATGGCACACCCGCTTACCTGCAAGTAGTACCGGTTGTTAAACAAAAAATAGTTCTTAGTAAGTACCACTTTAAGAAGAGACAGAAAAAAATCCAAATTCGGACCTTCATAGAGAGGATTGTTCAATAGCAATTTTTCAACAGCCAACAGACCCCCATCATGGGGGATGTTGGTGTAGAGACTGGTGATGTCCAGGGTGCATAACCACGTACCCTCTGGAACATCACCAATCTCACCCAATTTGAGCAGCAAATCTGTAGTGTCTTTTAAATAGGTGTCCCCACTCTGCACACACGGCTGGAGGAACGCATCCAAATATTGGGAAATATTGTTAAATAATCCACCCCGGGCAGATATAATGGGGCGCCCCGGGGGGTTCTCCAAGCGTTTATGAATTTTTGGCAGTGTGTACAGAATGGGGACCCTAGGCTGAGACACTTTGAGAAAATTGCCAACTTGTTCTGAAATCAACATAGTAAAAATTGCACCATCAATAATTTTAAATACTTCAGTTTTATATTGATCAGTTGGGTCATTTCTCAATTCACAATAAACATTCTTGTCAGCCAGCTGCTGATAGATCTCATTACAATACTGATTGACATTCTGCACGACAACCCCACCCCCCTTGTCCGCAGACCTAATGACCACATCTCTGTAGCCATTAAGGTCCTTGAGGGCCTGCCACTCATCTTTTGTAAGATTATTTTTACGTTTAACTGAATGAGATTGTGACTCCATCACTTGAGCATCCAGTGCTTTGATGTAGCCCTGTATAGATACATTGTGTGTCACAGGGTCAAAACTAGATTTGTTACAAAAACGTTTAGAGATGGTTGAATCAGTGTCCACAGTTCTGACAGGTAAAGACTCAGTTCTTTTGGAAAAAAAGTCTCTCAGTTTTTATTGACGATTAAGATGGTGTAAATCAATTTTCCAATTGAGACTGTTGAAGGGGTTGGTTGGCACAAAACTCAAACCCATATTCAACACCCTCAACTCTGGCTCTGTAAGAATCCTGTCAGAAAGGTTGAACACCTGATTTATTTGTTGCGAGATTTGTTTTTCTTTGATTTGGCGGTATCGTTTGCCACCTCGCCTTGTACGCTTTGGGCACGACCTCTGCCACGTCTTGTTGTCACTCCTAAAGGGAGTTTAACACCAGCTTGATTATAACGGGCGGTGTCGTCGCCTGATGATGAGGGTGCATCACTAGAATAGTTGTTAGGATACTGACGGCCCCTCCGTTGATTGTAGGGCCTATAATTGGTTCTGGAATCAGGCTTGCCAGATAGCCACCTGTACACTTGATGGTCAGAGTAATCTCTGTTAACAGTGTCCAATTTCCTTTTCTTGAAGGCTACCAGTTCAGTTTTATAATCAGCCACCTGAGTTTGAATTTTATCCAGCCAATCCTGACTTTTATCTTGTATCAGGATGCTTTTGTTTTTACCCTCATATTCTTTAATTTTCTCACGTACCAATTTTAATTCTCGTCCAGCTTCCTCAACAACAATAGTCATTAGGTCGAGGGAACACTTATTTAACACCGCAATCCATTTACGGCAAAATTCACCGTTATGTCTGCCAATAGTCGGTGCATTATTAACCCGGAATCCCCGGGGAATTTTTCTCTCTCTCACATAGTCAGACAAAGTAATGCCGTGCAACAAATAGTCCACCTCTTTTTTCTTTAAACGCAATAGTTGGAAATATACATCATCTGGAGTGACATCTCCGAGAGAGTCCACAAATTTCTCAGTGAATAATATAGCGTCTGTATCACTTTCAGACAGACTTAGAGTCTCACAGTGCGGCACCTGCGTCCAATCAAAGCCACCAGCTTCATCCATATCAGCACAGGATATATGCTTTAATGCGAACACAAAACACCAAAGCACAAATTCCAGCAGGGGAAATGTTCAATGGTATAACAGTTCCTTCAGTACAAACATGTACACTGTATTCAATTCTGTGGAGGTGCTATCCGTCTAAGCATAGCCGTGAACAACTGTCCACATATCAGCTATGCCAATATAGCAGAGTCCAATAGACCGGCACCCTCCTCAACACAGCAACTGCCGCGGTGCTTCCAGCAATTATAACTTACAGCAACTCCAGATGCGAGCACCCACGGACTTGAAAAAACGGCAACCACAGACAAGTTATCTGCAAGCTTTCGGGCCTTTATTAGCCCTTCGTCAGGCAACACAGGATAAAACATACAAAACAGTGCTCACCTTAAATACATGTGTAGCTTACACCTGGCGTCTCGTCGCCCGGCCCCCGGCGCGTGTGTCAGGAGGAAGTTCCGGGTGTTACCTCACAGAACCTCCCCTCCACACAGCCACCCGGCGGTAACCATGGAGACAAAGACGCTCACAGTTCTGTGAACCAGTCTCACCTCCATTGCAATGTATGGAGGAGTTCGTGTCGACAGATCTGTGTTGATTACATACAAAAAACAAATATGTACAAATATATACACAAGTGTCGCATAAATGTAGTATTGTGAATTGAGAAATGACCCAACTGATCAATATAAAACTGAAGTATTTAAAATTATTGATGGTGCAATTTTTACTATGTTGATTTCAGAACAAGTTGGCAATTTTCTCAAAGTGTCTCAGCCTAGGGTCCCCATTCTGTACGCACTGCCAAAAATTCATAAACGCTTGGAGAACCCCCCGGGGCGCCCCATTATATCTGCCCGGGGTGGATTATTTAACAATATTTCCCAATATTTGGATGCGTTCCTCCAGCCGTGTGTGCAGAGTGGGGACACCTATTTAAAAGACACTACAGATTTGCTGCTCAAATTGGGTGAGATTGGTGATGTTCCAGAGGGTACGTGGTTATGCACCCTGGACATCACCAGTCTCTACACCAACATCCCCCATGATGGGGGTCTGTTGGCTGTTGAAAAATTGCTATTGAACAATCCTCTCTATGAAGGTCCGAATTTGGATTTTTTTCTGTCTCTTCTTAAAGTGGTACTTACTAAGAACTATTTTTTGTTTAACAACCGGTACTACTTGCAGGTAAGCGGGTGTGCCATGGGATCTCCCGTGGCCCCCGCTTACGCCAATACGTACATGGTTGATTTAGAAAAGGATTTTTTCTTTTCCCGTGAAGTTAGAGACAGTGTAATTTTTTACAAACGTTATATTGATGACGTACTCCTCTTTTGGAGGGGGCGTCCTGAAGATTTTGAAAAAATGGTATTTGACATCAATCAGAGGGATTGTTCAATTAAATTTACTTATCAGATGAGCCTTGAGCAGATAGCATTTCTTGATGTCATGATTACTGTATCTGAAGGCAAGATTTCCACGTCTTTGTTTTAAAAAAAAACTGATAGAAACATGATACTGAGGGCAGACAGCTACCATCCTCCTGCCACCATACGTAGTCTCCCATACTCGCAGTATCTGAGAGCAAAGCGGATTACCAGCGAGACTGCAGCAGTAGACACAACCTTAGAAATGATGACGAATAAATTTAAAGATCGTGGGTACCCTGATAACATTCTAGAGGGAGCCCGCAAAAAGGTTGAGGGTATAACTAGGGAACAAGCCCTTAATAACCCTAGTCATAGTGCTGCCCAAGGTGGTAGTGAGCGGATACACTGGGTACAAGGCTTTACAACAGCCAGTAGTGATATTAATTATTGGAGTAAGAAATTGTGGCCAGTCGTACAGAATGACACTGAGCTCAGACAATTGAAACATTCTAGAATCATGCCCTGTTACAAGAAAGGTAAAAGTATTAGGGATTGGTTAGTACACAGTGACATCAGTGAACATCTACAGACTGACAAGAGGATTCGCAGACGCGAACCAGGATGCTTCAAATGTGTCGGCTGTACGACATGTCAACACATGATAGCAACCAAATACTTTTACCATCCCCATTCAGGGAAACGTTACACGATCAGACATCCTGTGACCTGTAGTACAGCTTACGTTGTATATAGGGTGAAATGCCCGTGTGGCTTATGTTACATAGGCAAAACCATTCGCCCCTTTAAGGAGCGAATGGCAATGCACCGCACTACAATCAGGGCAGCTTTGGGTGGCAAAACTTCTGACCAGCCCCTTGCCAGACATTTCTTTGAGTTGAAACACAATCTGGCAAGTTTCAAGCATGTAATTATAGATCATGTCCCTGAAGACAAAAGACGGGGTGATAGGCATAAAAGCCTCCTGCGTCTAGAGTCTAAATGGATTTTTTTATTGGAGACCGTCAAACCTAAAGGGCTGAATGACCAACTAAATATGAATATTTTTTCCAATTAACAGTGTCATTTTAGACTTTATATGCTACAATTACCCTATCACAAAATCCCGCTGTATTGCTTGCTATACCTTTATTTATTTAAAGTATATGCGACTGCACTTTATATATGCTCTTGTTTGTAGATATTATTACTACATTTATGCGACACTTGTGTATATATTTGTACATATTTGTTTTTTGTATGTAATCAACACAGATCTGTCGACACGAACTCCTCCATACATTGCAATGGAGGTGAGACTGGTTCACAGAACTGTGAGCGTCTTTGTCTCCATGGTTACCGCCGGGTGGCTGTGTGGAGGGGAGGTTCTGTGAGGTAACACCCGGAACTTCCTCCTGACACACGCGCCGGGGGCCGGGCGACGAGACGCCAGGTGTAAGCTACACATGTATTTAAGGTGAGCACTGTTTTGTATGTTTTATCCTGTGTTGCCTGACGAAGGGCTAATAAAGGCCCGAAAGCTTGCAGATAACTTGTCTGTGGTTGCCGTTTTTTCAAGTCCGTGGGTGCTCGCATCTGGAGTTGCTGTAAGTTATAATTGCTGGAAGCACCGCGGCAGTTGCTGTGTTGAGGAGGGTGCCGGTCTATTGGACTCTGCTATATATATATATACATACATATACATACATACATACATACAGGGGTGTCAACAGCAGTGTAGACCCCTGGGCATAGCAATGTATTGGGGCCCCTACCGATCCTCCAGCGGTAGGGGTGGGGGAAGCTTTGATGTCCTGCGGGTAGTAGGGGGTATTATATCAACCGCTCAGCATGTAGGGCCTGGATCAGTAATTTCCACTAAGTACCCCTTTACTGCACAGATGGTGGGAGATGGGGTGGGAGAAGGGGGCATTGGGCTGAATGAAGGGGCCCTGATACATAACTTCCAGGATGGTAGAGGATGTTTAATATGCAGAGGAGGGGTGTATAGTGGAGTGGGCTTATTATTCATAATTTTCTGGTGGGAGGACAGCTTGCGTGACTGCAGATATCTCCAGTTTCCGGAAATAGATTTCTTAGATTATAATGGAATTAAAAACTAGAGAATCCCACCTACCAAATGGAATTGGAAACTAGGGGATCGGAGTTCAGGAGGCAGAGCAATCTGCAAACAAGTATATAAAACTACATACCAGGTGTGTGGAGCTGGAGCAGTAACCAGCTGCTGGAAGGCTGATATCTCTGGTTCTGGGAACAGTAGAGACAAGCTACTAGTGTTCCTCAAAGGGAAAGAGTCCCAGCTTTTGGAATATATCGTCAGAAAAAACTCTAAATTAGACAGAACCTGAAATATCTGACTGGGAAGAGCAATTAACAAGCTTGGATGGGGACCACTGCTTTGAAGTCAGATATCTCTGGTTCCCAAGGGCCGATTTTTACAATTCTTGTACCCATGGAAAGAGGGGACCCTCAGCTTTCAGCCTACGACCCTTAGACTCCTGGGGAGATTTCTGGGTACTCAGCGGGAGCGCAGGCAGAATAAATAATAATAATAATTATATATATATATATATATATATATATGTGTGTGTGTGTGTGTGTGTGTGTGTGTGTGTGTATATATATATATATATATACACACACAGCAAGGTTCCCAGACATCCAAACAGGTCCCCAGGAACAACACGTCACTGCAGCATCTCCAACATGAAGAATCTTTAATGCATAGCCTCAACGGCTCGTTTCGGAGAATTTGATAAAGGGGTAAATTCCCCGAAACAAGCCGTTGAGGCTATGCATTAAAGATTTTTCATGTTGGAGATGCTGCAGTGACGTGTTGTTCCTGGGGACCTGTTTGGATGTCTGGGAACCTTGCTGTATATTTATATTACAAAGGCACGCAGCGCTGGTTGTGATTTTCATGGAAAGTGCCGGTCCATTGCCTGGATATATATATATATATGTGTATATATATATATATATGTGTGTATATATATATATATATATATATATATATCCAACTCGGGTTTGGCACTCACTATAACCAAATGCAGCAGCGCCGGTGCCAGCACATAGAAAAATATAGTAGATTTGCGGTGGGGCACTCGTGGCTATTCTCCATAAACTAGACAAGCCAGCTAGTATGCAGCAACGTTTCAATTTATTTATCAAATTTTCGTCAGGTTACAAAGAATAGAGAAAAAAGACATACCTTTATAGCAGCATAGACCAAGGAAGTGAGGCTGAGACACAGAGAGACAAGGGAGCAGCCCACAGGGCGCAGCATGATGATGTCACATGCTGAACAAGTGTGCAGCATGTGAGGAGCTTGGTTGCCATGGATACCGCAATCCAGCTTTCTCAGACACTGTGAGGAAAATTGCACCAAAAATAATTAAAAAGTGACAAGAAAGAACTGCGACTAGAACCAAGAGGCAACAGTATTAAAAAATAGAAATAGAAAAAATGTATGCACCTGCGTCTCAATCTCACTTCATAGGTGATAAAAACAGCAATTAGCCTGAGACAAATAAATGACTAATCAATTAGAAATAGCATATTAAACAGGACAATACATGATACAATACAAATACACACCAATAAAGCATAATTGCACATAATACAGCGCAATGTGGCAAAAGATATAGTAAAGACACAATCGCAATATTATGAGCTCAGCGGAATACAGCAAAGGAAATTTGCTCGTTTAGACCTTTAGGGGCAATAGTGCCCAAGCGGTGTATCCACCGGGCTTCACATTGTAATAGACGGGTACCACGGTCACCGCCGCGAATATTGGGGGGCACCCAATCAATCATCCGATATCTTAGGCTGTTAAGAGGATGATGATTGTCAACAAAATGCCTGGCGACAGGATGCTCACTACTGCCGGATGCCAATGCCTGACGGATGGTACTCCTGTGCATTGTCATCCTTTCCTTAAATTTCCTAATAGTTTTACCTATGTAGGATAAACTGCATGGACATATAAGTTGGTAAACAACGTATGAAGAGTTACAAGTAAGGTTGTGACGGATTTTAAATGTGTGGCCGGTATGGGGGTGACTAAAAGAATCACCTGGTAAAAGGAATTGACAGGTGGTGCATGCGCACCTAAAACAACCTTTTTTCTTTTGGACACCCAACCATGTCACAGTGGGTGGTTCTGGATTGATGGATGTATTGGTTTTAACCAAAATATCCTTGAGACTACGTCCCTTGGAGTAGCACGGCATAACCCGGTGCTCACCGAGGGGTAAAGTCGTGTCGCTTTTAATTAGAGACCAGTTATTTTTAACCAAAGCAGTGGTTTCATTAGAGACAACATTATATCTGTTAACCCACGGCATAATCTTGGCCATGCTGGTATCTTTACTTTTGTGTCTGAGGAGTGACTCGCGGTCTAATTGTAACACCTTACGTTTGCAGGCGACAAGCTCATGATGTTTAAAGCCACGTTTCAAAATTTTTTTAATGAGTGCATCAAGTTGCTGCTCACAATCAGCTCTATCGCTATTGATGCGGTAGTAGCGTAACATTTGGGAGTAAGGCAAAGATGAAACAAGACTGCGGGGATGACAACTGGATGGGGACAGCAGAGTGTTACGGTCCGTGCTTTTGGTATAAACACTGGTGGTGATGATACCCGCTTTGAGGGAAACTTTGACGTCCAGAAAGTGGACCTCACTACTGGATGTTTCAAATGTAAATTTGATGGCATTATTAGTGTCATTGTGTTTAACAATGACATCATGAAGCAGGTTAACATCACCGTGCCAGATGGCAAACAGGTCATCTATATATCTCTTAAAAATAATAAAATGATCAACAATGCATGGGTCAGAAAGAAAAATGTCAAACTCAACAGAAAACATGAAAATATTAGCATATGAAGGAGCCACAGAACTGCCCATAGCGCAGCCCCGTAGCTGTAAATAAAAAGTATTATTGTAAATAAAAAAATTATTATACAAAATCAAATCCATGAGCTCAATAAGAAAATCAATTTTAATGGAATCAAAATCACTGTGGGTATTGAGGAATCGTCTCAAAGCAGCCAGACCCAGGGCGTGGGGAATCATGGTGTAGAGATTTACCACATCGATGGTGGCCAAATGACAATTGTCTACTAGTCTGGGAAGCTGATGAAGATTTTGTAAAAAAGTGGTGGTGTCCAACAAGAAGGTAGGTTGAGATTTAATAAGCGGTTGTAGTAGATCATCCAAATAAGTTGCAGTAGGTTGCAGCAGCGACCCGCATGCCGACACAATAGGGCGACCCGGAGGAGGGGACAAGCCCTTGTGAATTTTCGGAAGTGTGTATAAACAAGGAGTGATTGGAAAATCTGGAACCAGGACAGCTTGAATATCTTGAGTAATAATTTTAGCATCTACTCCCATTTGTAAGATGTTGGTCAATTTCTGTCGACATTGAGCAGTGGGGTTGACTGTCAACTGGCGATAGGTGTCAACATCAGAAAGTTGTTTCATTATTTCGGCATGATAGTCAGAGAGATCTTGCAGGACTATCGCCCCGCCTTTATCGGCTTGTCGAATAACAAGATTTTTATTTTCACTCAGATTTTTTAAGGCCAAACGCTCCGCTGGCATAAGATTAGGGTGGACAGACGAGGAGTGCTCGACAATGGCAGGAAGTCCTGTATCGAGCATCCTAGCAAAGGATTTAATGCTGGCATTATTTGAATATGGCTCGAAAGAGGAGGCAGGAGCAAACTGTTTCAAAACTGTAGGTAGGGGTGGTTTGACAGTTTTATTGGACGGGGGTTGATTGGCAAAGAACTCTTGTAATTTGATTTTTCTAATGAGTTCATGTTTCTCAATTTGCCACTGTAAATTGATGCGCTACTACCGCATCAATAGCGATAGAGCTGATTGTGAGCAGCAACTTGATGCACTCATTAAAAATTTTTTGAAACGTGGCTTTAAACATCATGAGCTTGTCGCCTGCAAACGTAAGGTGTTACAATTAGACCGCGAGTCACTCCTCAGACACAAAAGTAAAGATACCAGCATGGCCAAGATTATGCCGTGGGTTAACAGATATAATGTTGTCTCTAATGAAACCACTGCTTTGGTTAAAAATAACTGGTCTCTAATTAAAAGCGACACGACTTTACCCCTCGGTGAGCACCGGGTTATGCCGTGCTACTCCAAGGGACGTAGTCTCAAGGATATTTTGGTTAAAACCAATACATCCATCAATCCAGAACCACCCACTGTGACATGGTTGGGTGTCCAAAAGAAAAAAGGTTGTTTTAGGTGCGCATGCACCACCTGTCAATTCCTTTTACCAGGTGATTCTTTTAGTCACCCCCATACCGGCCACACATTTAAAATCCGTCACAACCTTACTTGTAACTCTTCATACGTTGTTTACCAACTTATATGTCCATGCAGTTTATCCTACATAGGTAAAACTATTAGGAAATTTAAGGAAAGGATGACAATGCACAGGAGTACCATCCGTCAGGCATTGGCATCCGGCAGTAGTGAGCATCCTGTCGCCAGGCATTTTGTTGACAATCATCATCCTCTTAACAGCCTAAGATATCGGATGATTGATTGGGTGCCCCCCAATATTCGCGGCGGTGACCGTGGTACCCGTCTATTACAATGTGAAGCCCGGTGGATACACCGCTTGGGCACTATTGCCCCTAAAGGTCTAAACGAGCAAATTTCCTTTGCTGTATTCCGCTGAGCTCATAATATTGCGATTGTGTCTTTACTATATCTTTTGCCACATTGCGCTGTATTATGTGCAATTATGCTTTATTGGTGTGTATTTGTATTGTATCATGTATTGTCCTGTTTAATATGCTATTTCTAATTGATTAGTCATTTATTTGTCTCAGGCTAATTGCTGTTTTTATCACCTATGAAGTGAGATTGAGACGCAGGTGCATACATTTTTTCTATTTCTATTTTTTAATACTGTTGCCTCTTGGTTCTAGTCGCAGTTCTTTCTTGTCACTTTTTAATTATTTTTGGTGCAATTTTCCTCACAGTGTCTGAGAAAGCTGGATTGCGGTATCCATGGCAACCAAGCTCCCCACATGCTGCACACTTGTTCAGCATGTGACATCATCATGCTGCGCCCTGTGGGCTGCTCCCTTGTCTCTCTGTGTCTCAGCCTCACTTCCTTGGTCTATGCTGCTATAAAGGTATGTCTTTTTTCTCTATTCTTTGTAACCTGACGAAAATTTGATAAATAAATTGAAACGTTGCTGCATACTAGCTGGCTTGTCTAGTTTATGGAGAATAGCCACGAGTGCCCCACCGCAAATCTACTATATTTTTCTATGTGCTGGCACCGGCGCTGCTGCATTTGGTTATAGTGAGTGCCAAACCCGAGTTGGATATACTTTGCATCTCTCCCCAGCCACAAGGAGTCTGCAAGTTGAGGCACCCTTCATTTATCTGTTGCTGCTGTGGATCAGCGAGGTACCTGTACACCGTTTGTTTGGGATCCCCCTGTGCTTTGCCCTTTTCCCTTTGTGGTGCTTTTGTTCACCAGGACTGTCTATCTCAGAACCTATATTGCAACTTACAACTGTGTGCTGTGTCACACATTGCACCAATCTGGCTCATTGTACCATACAGACCATCCAATATGGCAGATGAAGATAGTATTGGACAATTTAATTTTCCCATTGGTGACATCCACTCCCTCTCTGAGGTTGAGATTCAAGCTATTATTCTCAAAGGTGGCATTAATGATGAAGAGGAATCCCTGGCAACTGACATTATCTACAGAGACCTCTTACGTTTAAAAAAGAAGGAGATCGATTTCCATCGTCATGCCCTCTCTTTAAGTGACTATTATAAGTCAAAAATGATCCCCCGTGGTTTCCGCGTCAGGAACTGCCCGACCATCGGGCGCTACGATCCCCAGTTCTGTAAGCGCTGGATTGGGACCCTTAACAAGTGCTCCTTTGATCTTATGGTCCTTGTGGTGGAGCAATCATCCAAGGAACTTGCTGTGATCAAAGATAAAATCTCCAAATTTGAAACCGTGCACTTGGCCACTTTAGTGGCAGAAAAAGAGACGGATTGGATGGAACGGCTCAAGAGCCAATTGTCATCATACAAAAGAGAGCTTATCCTCTTTAAAAAAGAAAAATTATTAAAGGTGCAAACTGACTACGACAGACACACTGTCTACAGATGGTTGGCAGGCAATTCGGGAGAAGATTCTAAAAAACCTTTCTTTCGCCGCAATAAACGGCGCCCACAAAGAACTATCGATCAATTCGATACAGAAACATCGGCCGATAATACCAGCTCTAACAGCGAGGCTGACCAACGCAAACCCAGAGGTGCCAAAGCAGGCCCTTTAGGTGGACTCCCCCAGAGGGGTCGAGGCGGCCCCAAGTCCCACGTAAGAGGCGCTACACTCGAAGAGGGCAACAGTGGAAGAGGGGGTGGCCGTCCGGGTCGCCCACCAACGAACACGAGAATATAATCTTCAATCTGTCGTCCCATGACTTATCTAAAAGTGAGTTGAAACTCTTGAATCATGGACTCTCCTTCGTGCCCTCTGTGCCTTTCAGTGATTTACAGTGGCAAATTGAGAAACATGAACTCATTAGAAAAATCAAATTACAAGAGTTCTTTGCCAATCAACCCCCGTCCAATAAAACTGTCAAACCACCCCTACCTACAGTTTTGAAACAGTTTGCTCCTGCCTCCTCTTTCGAGCCATATTCAAATAATGCCAGCATTAAATCCTTTGCTAGGATGCTCGATACAGGACTTCCTGCCATTGTCGAGCACTCCTCGTCTGTCCACCCTAATCTTATGCCAGCGGAGCGTTTGGCCTTAAAAAATCTGAGTGAAAATAAAAATCTTGTTATTCGACAAGCCGATAAAGGCGGGGCGATAGTCCTGCAAGATCTCTCTGACTATCATGCCGAAATAATGAAACAACTTTCTGATGTTGACACCTATCGCCAGTTGACAGTCAACCCCACTGCTCAATGTCGACAGAAATTGACCAACATCTTACAAATGGGAGTAGATGCTAAAATTATTACTCAAGATATTCAAGCTGTCCTGGTTCCAGATTTTCCAATCACTCCTTGTTTATACACACTTCCGAAAATTCACAAGGGCTTGTCCCCTCCTCCGGGTCGCCCTATTGTGTCGGCATGCGGGTCGCTGCTGCAACCTACTGCAACTTATTTGGATGATCTACTACAACCGCTTATTAAATCTCAACCTACCTTCTTGTTGGACACCACCACTTTTTTACAAAATCTTCATCAGCTTCCCAGACTAGTAGACAATTGTCATTTGGCCACCATCGATGTGGTAAATCTCTACACCATGATTCCCCACGCCCTGGGTCTGGCTGCTTTGAGACGATTCCTCAATACCCACAGTGATTTTGATTCCATTAAAATTGATTTTCTTATTGAGCTCATGGATTTGATTTTGTATAATAATTTTTTTATTTACAATAATACTTTTTATTTACAGCTACGGGGCTGCGCTATGGGCAGTTCTGTGGCTCCTTCATATGCTAATATTTTCATGTTTTCTGTTGAGTTTGACATTTTTCTTTCTGACCCATGCATTGTTGATCATTTTATTATTTTTAAGAGATATATAGATGACCTGTTTGCCATCTGGCACGGTGATGTTAACCTGCTTCATGATGTCATTGTTAAACACAATGACACTAATAATGCCATCAAATTTACATTTGAAACATCCAGTAGTGAGGTCCACTTTCTGGACGTCAAAGTTTCCCTCAAAGCGGGTATCATCACCACCAGTGTTTATACCAAAAGCACGGACCGTAACACTCTGCTGTCCCCATCCAGTTGTCATCCCCGCAGTCTTGTTTCATCTTTGCCTTACTCCCAAATGTTACGCTACTACCGCATCAATAGCGATAGAGCTGATTGTGAGCAGCAACTTGATGCACTCATTAAAAATTTTTTGAAACGTGGCTTTAAACATCATGAGCTTGTCGCCTGCAAACGTAAGGTGTTACAATTAGACCGCGAGTCACTCCTCAGACACAAAAGTAAAGATACCAGCATGGCCAAGATTATGCCGTGGGTTAACAGATATAATGTTGTCTCTAATGGAACCACTGCTTTGGTTAAAAATAACTGGTCTCTAATTAAAAGCGACACGACTTTACCCCTCGGTGAGCACCGGGTTATGCCGTGCTACTCCAAGGGACGTAGTCTCAAGGATATTTTGGTTAAAACCAATACATCCATCAATCCAGAACCACCCACTGTGACATGGTTGGGTGTCCAAAAGAAAAAAGGTTGTTTTAGGTGCGCATGCACCACCTGTCAATTCCTTTTACCAGGTGATTCTTTTAGTCACCCCCATACCGGCCACACATTTAAAATCCGTCACAACCTTACTTGTAACTCTTCATACGTTGTTTACCAACTTATATGTCCATGCAGTTTATCCTACATAGGTAAAACTATTAGGAAATTTAAGGAAAGGATGACAATGCACAGGAGTACCATCCGTCAGGCATTGGCATCCGGCAGTAGTGAGCATCCTGTCGCCAGGCATTTTGTTGACAATCATCATCCTCTTAACAGCCTAAGATATCGGATGATTGATTGGGTGCCCCCCAATATTCGCGGCGGTGACCGTGGTACCCGTCTATTACAATGTGAAGCCCGGTGGATACACCGCTTGGGCACTATTGCCCCTAAAGGTCTAAACGAGCAAATTTCCTTTGCTGTATTCCGCTGAGCTCATAATATTGCGATTGTGTCTTTACTATATCTTTTGCCACATTGCGCTGTATTATGTGCAATTATGCTTTATTGGTGTGTATTTGTATTGTATCATGTATTGTCCTGTTTAATATGCTATTTCTAATTGATTAGTCATTTATTTGTCTCAGGCTAATTGCTGTTTTTATCACCTATGAAGTGAGATTGAGACGCAGGTGCATACATTTTTTCTATTTCTATTTTTTAATACTGTTGCCTCTTGGTTCTAGTCGCAGTTCTTTCTTGTCACTTTTTAATTATTTTTGGTGCAATTTTCCTCACAGTGTCTGAGAAAGCTGGATTGCGGTATCCATGGCAACCAAGCTCCCCACATGCTGCACACTTGTTCAGCATGTGACATCATCATGCTGCGCCCTGTGGGCTGCTCCCTTGTCTCTCTGTGTCTCAGCCTCACTTCCTTGGTCTATGCTGCTATAAAGGTATGTCTTTTTTCTCTATTCTTTGTAACCTGACGAAAATTTGATAAATAAATTGAAACGTTGCTGCATACTAGCTGGCTTGTCTAGTTTATGGAGAATAGCCACGAGTGCCCCACCGCAAATCTACTATATATATATATATATATATATATATATATATATATATATATATATATATATATATAAAAAAACATGTGTATTAAAAAGCCATGCAAAATGACACCCAATATATATTATATATATACACACACAGTATCTATTTGCACCACTCAGTTGTGAGGAAGCCACTGAAGTTATACACAGGCGGAGAAAGGTGCATTGTTGTTGCTGATCATAAACAGCCTGTCCCAGTGACCGCAATCTCATTGCCGCTGATACATCTATAGGAGCGGACATTATCTGTATTTGGTTGGCGAATAGCTCTCTCCACAAACATCAGGAGAGTACCTCCATTCAATCAGAAGGTAAATTGTTCATATGAAATTGGACATTGCTTGAGCTGGATATAACCACCACCAAAGAGACTTTTCATCAATTCTGTGCAGGACTGGTAAACATAAAATGCCTTGCAGATCAGTTAAAACCAATTGATGCCTTAATTTAAAACCATTCTAGCCTCATACCAGATGTTGCGAGACTAATTGATATCCCTCTTTATGTTATGTGTTGATGTCTTGTTGTGTGGTATGTGATTAATTGTTTATGAAGTGCACTTCTCATTGTTTATATATGTGATACTTATATTTATCTTTTGATAAATTTTATCATTTTAACACATTGCTAATTATTGTGCTGAGCACGACTGCGCCCCTTGAAAGTACATGTCAGTGTAAATTGGATGTCCTTTTTCCTTTCCTTGTCTTGTTTCGAGGTACACAACCTCTGACAAGGGGCAGCAATAGTGCGCAGCGATTTAGATATTTTAATTACATAGAACCAGTGCTCCTATTTGCCCTCTTTGGCTTACCTACACATGCTGGTTGCCAGGGGTAACATGCTTGTTGCCTGTGATTCCATACTTGTTGTCAAGGGGGATTATATGGTAGTTGCCATAAGGGATTACATGCTTGTTGCCAAGGGTATCCATGTTCATAGCCAGGGGGATTACATGCTTGTTGCTAAGGGGGATTACATTTTCGTTGCCATAGGGGTTCCATGCTTGTGGCCAGGGGTTCCATGCTCGTAGCCAGGGGAGATTACATGCTCATTGCCCAAAGGGAGCTAAATGTGAGTTGCCCCGGAGGAAATAAATTTGTTTATTGCCCGCCTTACCCCCTGCCAGATGCTGACCGCCCATCTGCTGCGGAGGCACAGAGTCTCTGACAGCATTAGAGACCCTGTGCCCCTCCAAAGATGGCCGCCCCCACAAAGGAGACAGCCGCTAGAGGTCCTCCTGCACCTCTAGCGTCTGTCAGTATGACAGATGCTAGAACTAAGGGAGTACCTCTAGCTTGTCTTCTCTGTGGCAGCGGACGGGGTGCAGGGTCTCTGTAATACTGTTAGAGACACTGCACTTCCGCAGCAGATGGGCGGTCAGCATCTGGCAGGGGAAAGGGCCACAGCGGACGGTCGGTTGGCATCAAGAGGGCAGATCAGCGGGCACCCTGCTACTCTTCGGCGCCCGGAGGTTGCGCTCCGCAGGCTCCACTCTCCCTACGCCCCTGTCTGAATGTAATCCATACACAGTATCAGAGCAGTTACTGACAAATTATGTAATGCCTTATATTTAGTATCTGTCAGACTGACGCAGATTAATACCCCTTTTATACCCAAATCCCAGATCCGACCCGGCATTTGGAACACAGATCCAAGCCAGGTCGGATCCGGGATTTGCACTGTTTACACTGCGGTGCCTACTCGCAGTGTAAACGGAGGCGGCGCTTGGAGATGACATCATCTACAAGCACCGGGACCGGCGATCCCCCCGCTAGGGCCACCGATTGTCACTCTGGGGGCAAGCCCAACACCAAGGTAAGCTGCTGGGCTGCCCCCAGCCCCCGTCCGTGAGGTGAATGGATGCTGCACACAGGCATCCATTCACCTACTCCCTGCCTCCGCTGCTATCGGCACCGTACAACAGACAGCAGCGGAGCCTCTGTTTGCCTCCTGTTCAACCTGCGGACGCTGCGGTCCGGAGGTTGGGCTTCAGATGACCCGGCGTACCTGTTTACACTGTCCTCTACTCAGGTCTATGTCCTACCTTGGTCAGGACCTGGGTAGAAGTCCCTTGTAAAGGATGACGGGTTAACCCCATTTACACCGCCACTGACGCGGGTCCACAAGGGAATAACCTAGTTTTTTCCGGCGGTGTAAAAGGGGTATTATTGATTGTCTGATATCATGTTGATGTAAATAAGTAGCTGTGCCCTCTTCATCCGGACTCTGATGAATTATTTTGCCTGATCTGGTAACCAGGCAGCACAGGTGTTAGATATTCACTATTATTTTAATTTTGTTTATGTAAGTCTAAATCTGTGTAGGTTTTTAAATGTAATATGTGGACCATTTGTAGGGACAAGAATTGATGCCAATGAATATACTGTAACGTAATGCCAACATCCAGCTCCATCTCTCTGCATCCCACCTGTGTTTTCTGTTTCCTTGTGTTAAAACCTTGATGATTGATTTCCCTACTTACTACTTACATAAATAACTTTACATAACATTAGTAGTAGTAATAATAACAATAGTACAGTACATAAACTTCCACGCACAATAAGACTCTCCACTAGCCTCCAAACTTTCAAGCATTCCCTGAAAACACACCTCTTCAGGCAAGCCTACCATATTTAAGTTCCATATGCATAACCCTCTGAGGCACTTATGTATTATATAGCTTCCCTTCTGTAACTTGGTGGGACTGCTATGCTATTACTGGTGCCTGTCCTTGTGTTTCCCTCCTATATCCCTATAGATTGTAAGCTTGCAGCAGGGCCCTCCTACCTCCAAGTCTGTCTGTTATTACCCAGTTTGTTTTATCTGTGTATACAATTGTAAAGCGCAATGGTAACTGCTGCTCTATATAAGAAACTGTAAAGAAATAATAAATAAACTATATAGAGATATATTAATAATGATACAGTAATTATATTTTCCTGCTTATTGTACTTCATAGTTAGAAACGACAATTTTTGTATGATTTATCACATAGGATATTATCACATCACTCATTAAAATGTATAATGATGAAATTCTTTTGTGTGATATTGACTGTTGATTTTTTTTTTAAATACTATAATACTGTAGCCATAAACTCCCTGAAAACATCCATTAAAGTCAACTGAAATGTGTCTGTTCAGTCTTAGATAGTATTACTATTACCAAGCAGAATGAACTTACCATCGTGAAATGTTCTCTGCAGGTACTGAACATAATGGCCCTGTAATGTGCTATTTAAGCTCGGTGGAGCCCACGATTGGTCAATATTGATCATTCTCAATCTCTATTGATTGCCATTTCTCTAGAAATTTAAAAGCAAATGTTGACCACTGCATCACATTTGGCAATAGACCATTTAGTGCTATGGTTTACTATTGTTGTTAACTCCTTCATGACAACAGACACTGTGGGTGACATTTAATAGGATGCAAATTTTAGTCACGTTCCAAAATCGCACCATATCGCACTTTTCAAAAATAATACGTATATACGTATATTTAATGGAATGCAAAATCTGGGCAAAAAAGGTGCAATAATGTGCGATTTTTAGTCATGAAAATGCTATTTTTAGTCATGAAAATGTGCGAATTTGAGGAAATGTGTGATATTGTGTTAAAAAAAAAAAATGGCGTGAGGTCCCCCCTCCTGAGCATAACCAGCCCCGGGCTCATTGATCCGGACCTGGTTCAAAAAATACAGGTCACAAAAAGTGTTGGGGTCCCCTGTATTTTTGAAACCAGCCCCGGACTCTTGGACCGGTCCTGGTTCCAAAAATACGGGGGACAAAAAAATCTGGGGGTCCCCTGTATTTTGAAACTAGCACCGGGCTCCAACAGCTCGCGGTGTCATGCCACAGCCGGGCGACACTTTTTTACATATTAGTGTGGTTGGCTTGATGCGTCTCCATGGAGATGCATAGAGCCAAAGACGCTAGTAGCCTCTATAGACAAAGACGCTATCAGCCTCTATAGTGCTGGGACAGCGCTATAGAAGCTGTTAGCAGCGCCGGAGAAAGCCGGCTCACCCCGCTGTCAGTGCTGGGTGTGCTGGCTCTGAAAGAGGGAGGGCAGTGCAGGACCCTGGTTCGGTGAGTGTATTGGTGCAAAATTGAGGTGTGTGTGTGTAATAAAATTCTTCTTTTCTGTGTGTGTTTTATTTAAAACTGTCATTTTAACATTCTTTTTACAGGTGGACTACAAGTCCCAGCGGCCCCATTAATGCCCCGCATGCTGGTCCTTGTGGTTCGCCATGTCCCAGCATGCAGGGGAGGCTTTCTGGCCCTTGTAGTTCACCTGTATAAAGCAATGTTATGTATGAATGATTTAACACTATCAGGCCGGCATCCAATGGCCAGGGAAGCCGGTGATAGCCCCGGGCTTCAGCCCTGGACGGTTAAGCCTGGGGGGGGGACCCCTTTATTTATTTACTCCCCCAGGCTGACCAGCCATAGTGCTCATGGTTCGGCCGGGGGACCTTATGTAAAAGTGTCCCCTGGTTGTGGCATGACACCGAAGGCTGTTGGAGCCCGGAGCTGGTTTCAAAATATGGGGGATCCCCAGATTTCTTGTCCCCTGTATTTTTGGAACCAGGACCGGTCCAAATAGTCCGGGGCTGGTTTCAGTCATATGGGGGACCCCAACGCTTTTTTGTCCCCCATATTTTTTTTACCAGGTCTGGCTCAATGAGCCAGGGGCTGGTTATGCTCAGGAGGGGGGACCTCACGCCATTTTTTTTAAATTTGAACTTTTACACATTTTTTAAGACAGGACCATGCGGGTTGGGATTGTTGGGTCGACCATAACTAGGTCGACAAGCATTGGGTCGACACCACAAGGTCGACATGGGTTAAGGTCGACATGGGTCAAGGTCGACAGGGGTCTAGGTCAACATGGATCTAGGTCGACATGACGTTAAGTCAACACAAGCATTAGGTCGACATGGGCTAGTCAAAAGGTTGACATGGGTTTTTTCACTTTTTTTACCCGAATATCAACACAGTCGACATGGACACAATTTGAAGTGCACTGGATCCCCTCGCATTGCTCACTTTGCTCGCAATGCTTCGGGCACATTCTTTTATTCTCCCACCACGCGCTAGTGAATGGTAGGGCATGAAATACCACCTGTCGGCACATGTCAGGTCGAAAAACAGTGAATAACCCAATGTGGACCTTTTGACTGTCGACCTAGCCCATGTCGACCTAATGCTTGTGTCAACCTAATGTCACGTCAGCCTAGACCCAGGTCGACCTAGATCCCTGTTGACCTTAACCCATGTCAACCATGCTGCATGTTGACCTAGTGGTGTCGACCAAATGCTTGTCGACCTAGTTGTTGTAGACCTAATGACCGTATCCTGGACCATGCACAGATCTCAATGATCTGTGCATGGTTCTGGCAAATTCGCATGTCAGAATCTGGTCTGCATGTGTGGCGATTTAAATATGCGATATGTATACCTTATAATGGGACATATGGATGTGAGTTTTCTGGCATTACTAAAAATCTTACCTTCAGAATGTGCAAATTTGCGGCAAAATGCACCGTTTTTTTTTGCTTTTCGCATCATCGAATATGCGATTTCGGAAAAATGTGCAATTTTGGCCGTTTTTGACGAAAAATCGCCCAAAATTGTTTTCGCATCTCAATAATATCACCCTGTATTTCCTGATTAGAGACACTTCAATATTATGTGCCTGCTAATACCTCCCAACTTTCATTGGTTGGTTGACCAGCGGGACATTCGTGCACAGCGTACCAATGCGCCCCTGTTTTGTCGCTGCAGCCCCTCTGCCTGTGGGGAATAGATTATCTATTCCCCGCTGACCAGCGGCTGGTAGCGAAGACTCCCAACTGCCACCCACGCCGCGGGACACTGCTGGCTCTGGTCGGGCCGCAGGAACGTCCCCAAAAAACTGGACGTTCCCGCGGTAAACGGGATAGTTGGGAGATATGTATTCATGATATATGCTGTCATTTCAAAATATTATGAAAACTAGACATCTGGGGACTAGATATCTCGATGTGCACCGTGAGCAGGTCCGATCCGATGGCGACCCGCACCCGGCTGTATATTCGTTCTTCAGATACTACCTGCTGCAGGTAGGATCTGAATAACGACCGACCCGCGGGACCGCGCATCGGATCGGTCCACACCAGGACAGAAAAGGGCCCAATCACCACACAATCTACATCCAATTGGTCGGAATTGGATCTAGATTGAGGGGATCGGGCCCTAGTCGTCCTGGTGTGTACCAGGCATAAATTATCCTGACTTTGAAGTCGGAAACTGCTTTACCTGTTGGGGGTGCCTCATCTCACAGACTCAAATCTTGCTTTTTCTTTCATGGGATAAATTAGGTTTATTATTGGGGATGGGACTCGCCAAACTAGGCATACCTGCACAGTTCCACCATTTACACTTCATTTAAACACTTTTGTTCACTATAGGGGTGAAATTTAATAGGATGAGAGAATCAGAAAGTGAGAGATTAATCATTTACACTTCAAAATCAAACTGGTTTTGCAAAGTTAATGATTGTTGCCTTAAAAAAATGGGATTTCTTACCAAATCTCTCACTTTCGGAATCTCTCATCCTATTCAATTTCACCCCAGGTGTCAATTAAAAATAGAGGCATGTGCCTTGTAATGGTCTGGATTTAGTTCTAAAGCTGTGTACACAAGGGGGCGATTTCAGCAAATATCGCTGACAATATGGCCATATTGCCAGTGATTCATGTGCTGTTGGAGATAAATCGCCAGGAGCGTGTTCCCGCTACCAGCCCTTCATGGTCGCTGGTCGCAGGAGCAAGGTCCTCCGATTATGGCTAAAAATTGCTGGTCACTGCTGCACAATGCACTGTGCACCAGCGATTTGTAGTCAAAATGAGACAGAATAGGTGCGTACACACTGGGGCGATTTTTTATAATATCGCTGGAAATATGTTCGCTAAGTGACCATATTGCCCTCGATGGGAGTGTGCACCGGCGATATATTTTTACCCCTGCTGTAGTGATCGCTGGTCGCAGGAACATGCTCCTGCGACCAGCTGATTACCACTGCCGGGCTCCCCCGGCAGTTTCTTTTTCATCAGCGACCATCTCTGGTCGCTGATGAAAAGGAGAAACTGACCAATATATTGCTCAGCCATATATTGCTCAGCAATATATGGCTGAGCAATATATCTCCCCCGTGTGTACGGGGCTAATGAGACAGAATAGCTTGCAATTTTCAGCCAAAATTGCTGGTCACTGATGAAAACAGCACACTGAGCAATATATTGCTGAGAGATATTGCAAGTACACTGAGCAATATATTGCTGAGTGATTTTAAGCCAAAATCGATCAGCGACCAAATCGCACCGTGTGTGCACAGCTTAAATCCTCATCTTGTGTTTGGATCTGGATTTCATAAAAAAGAATTGATAAAAACAGCTAAATCCATGGAGGTTGAATCATTTTTGTTTCTATAATACTATTAACAGTAAATTTTACATTATTATCAGAAAAATTCCTTTGCAGTTAATTACAACCACCGCAGAACTCACAATAATATTATCAGCAATAACAATATAACCAATATCGCCAAAGACTGCAGCATGCTGGTGGCTAAAATAAATGACAGAGCAGCGGTGCAAACACATGGCAGCAGCATTATAAGGATATAGCACATCTATGAAACATGGAGGTCCAGCAGTGACAGACAGGATTCTGTTAAACTACTGAATAGAACCCTACAGATTTGTTTTTCATTATTCAAAATTAAAAGCTTAGTAGAAAATATACTTCCAACGCCCTTCTCCAAAGCCGATAATTTAGATGCTGTTAGTAGCAGCAGTAACATAGATACATTTTTAAACAAAATGTATGCACCCCCGACATACAGCATGGTGTCCCCTTGCCATAACAGAATCTAGCCCCAATCTATTGAACCCCCCTTCCCCACACCCAATCTATTGAACCCCCCTTCCCCCCACAGAAAATGTTCCCTCCCTCCTGGGAAAAAAACAGCCTTGGCCTATCTAGAGCACAAGAAGGGGGGGGGGGGGTAGACAGTACACCCTGTAATGAGAGTTGCTACCTTGCTGGGCTTTATAGTTACATGCAAAACAAAGGGGATTTGCAGGTGCACTATGCACTCATTACTGCTAACACACACACACATATACATATATTTCAAAACAAACCCTTGAGTCACGCTTAAGCTGTGTACACACGGGGGCGATAGGGGCTGAAATCACGGAAATATGGTCGCTGGCGACCATATTGCCAGTAATGGGATTGTGCCCCGGTGATAAATCTCCGGGTGCGCGCTCCCGTTTTTAGCCACGTTCTAATCATTGGTCGCTGGAGCAAACTCCTGCGACCAACTGATTACCTCTGCAGCACCGCTGGCAGAGGTTCCCTTTTATCAGCGACCATCTCTGGTCGCAGATGAAAAGGAGACACTGAGCAATACAGTATATTGCTCAGCAATATATTGCTAGCAATATATTGCTGAGCAATATCTCTCCCCCGTGTGTACGGGGCTTTAGTTCACATAAGTGAAATCTATCAGATATTGGATGAGGCTGCCTTACCCATAAACCTCCCTGTTGGCAAGGGAAGTAGACAGCAAATATACACACATTTGCAGGGTAGCACCTTGTATACTTGTGAACTTTCTATTTGTACTCTATGAACCTCAATTTGAAGTCTGTAATAATGTTCACAACCAAAGTCCATAATAAAGATTTTTATTAAAAGTCTCTTTTTATAGTAGATAAACGGTTCAAGGAAGGTATTTCAATGTACATTCAATGTTCTCTGCAGGGACTGAACAGAATGACCCTAGAATGTGTTATTAAGCTCTGTGGAACCCACGATGGTCAATATTAGGCAAGGTCGTTTCTCTAGAAATTCAAAAGTAGATGTTGACCACTGCATCACACTTGGCAAGGAGACAATTTAGTCCTATGATTTACCGTTACTGGTAACTCTTTCATGACAAAAGTCGATGTATTTCCTGATCACAGACAAACAGACAGTGAAGACCATGTAGTGCTATGGTTTACGATTACTGTTAACTACTGTTCCTGATCAGAGACACTTCAATATTATGTGCCTGCTAAGTTTGTATTTATGATATATGCTGTCATTATAAAATAGTATGAAAATAGGGTGTGGGGACTAGATATCTGGAAGTCTGATTACTGGCAGCTTCAAAGTGGTTTAAAGGCCCCCTACATTAGTCAGACTTGTCCTAAGGACAAGTCGGACCTGATTGTCCCGGCAGTTCCCCGGGAGGGCTCACACATTATAGACACTTCATGTGCCAAGTTTTGCATGTTATAAATCGCATGCATGTGGGGGAATTAATGTGTACCCTCTACTTCTTGGCCACAGGCTCCACTCAGTCTGTGACCTCATGGTTGTTGGGGGTCTCACAAGCCACTTTCTCTAAGCATTTCATATACTGTATATATATGGATGACCTTGATAAAAATCTACGGGTTGAAACATTGAACTGAACATACCTGTGTTGGGATGTCGGGGGGGCGCGGTCATGACGGCGTGCGTGACGTGAGGGAGGATCTTGCCTTCCGGTGACTCCATGCGGGAGAGCTGATCCTCGGTCCGACCCTCCTGATGAAACGCTACCTGGAATGGGAGTAAGGTGCCGGCTAGCAAAGAAAAGTCCCCCCGCTGTTTGGAGCAAAAGTTGACTACGATGTCTGGCAGACTGACTGATATCTACCAAAGCCGCACGGTCTGAGAGTGCTACTCCCCAGTACACCGGGGGTGAGAGCTCCGGAGGGGGTGTGGCGCAGTCGTGATCCAGCCGTGGAGCGGGTGCCATTTGATGCCGTCAGACGCCGCCAGCCACCACGTGAGATGTATCTACAGGACAGTGTGAGGCTGGACGGAGAGAGGCAGTAAGGAGAAAGGCTGCTAGACGAAACCAGACGCCGCGTGGGAACTGCTATCCGAGTCATCAGTAAAGCCTGTTGGTGATGTCCGAATACCAGTGAACTGAGTTTAAGTCGCCCTACGGCTGAAGCAGGTAAAAGCCGTGAGAAGCGGGATAAAAGTCCACACACATAGACATTATCAGTGGGGTGTGCACGGGCAATCATTACCCTCGTAAGGGGCGCCTAGACTCGGAACCAAGGTCCAAAGCTAATGCCTTAAAAAAAAAAAAAAAAAAAAAAACAAAAAAAAAAAACCCGTGCAGTCTATGTGGTTTTGAGGTTGCTTAAGAGACTGGGCAGTAAAGGGGAAAATAAAAAACCCTGAATAGCCGTTTAGCAGGTATAGAGTGACACTTAAGTCCTGCCGCACATCGAACTAAGCCGCAGCATAAGTTTGTTCAAATCTTTGATCATCGCTGCAATTGGATGCTATTCGTTTTGGTGGGGTAACTGTTGCCCTGTTGCCTGTTGCATTGTCTAAGGCCAGGATTGCCGTTTGTGTCTCAGTGTGTGTGTGGTGAAGATCCGCAGGGCTAAAACAAGTTTAGTCTTTTTTTAGAATATACTTGTATATTAATATCTCCTCAATATGGGGAAAGCAAGCCAGACCACTACGGCAGCTAAACTGGAAAAGTTCGCGCGAACACAACCACGTAATACCAGTAACTCCAGAGAGACTACTCTTCTTAGTACCCCCACAAAGGAGAGTAATGGGGCGGAGGCCCTTAAAGAAGTGACCTTACAGCAGGTCCTGGACGCCGTTAATGCCAGCGAGAGCCGGTTATCGGTACAACTCGGTAAGGTCCAGTCGGATATAACCCTGTTAAGAGAGGACGCTCAGAAAATTCGATCTAGGGTAACAGAGGTGGAGACCAGGGTCTCCAATATTGAGGACACTTTATCCCCCCTGCAGGCCCGTGTTGGGATACTTGAGAAAGTGGTAAAAGACCTGCAATATAAGAATGTTGATATGGAGGGGCGGATGCGCCGTAGCAACATAAGAATTGTTGGTCTGGAGGAAAGAGCTGAGGGGACCTTGCCTGAGAAATTTGTTGAGGAATGGATAAAGCAGACCCTTGGGTTGGAGATTCTATCACCCTTCTTCACTGTAGAACGGGCGCATCGCGTTCCCTCTAGGCCCCCAGTGCCTGGCGCATATCCACGCACGATAATCGCCAAGTTGCTTCACTATCGTGACCGGGACAATATCCTGAGAGCTGCTAGAAGCAAGGGGGAATTGTTGCATAATGGGAATAAAGTTTCCATCTTCCCGGATCTCCCACTCGACGTGCAACGGGAAAGAGCTCGGTTTCGAGATATCAAGTTAAGGCTGAGAGAGCTCAACGTTAAATATGCGATGCTCTACCCGACAAGGTTGAAAGTCATTGTGAATGACGAGGCAATGTTCTTTACTAGTCCTGGAGCTGTTGCGGAGTGGTTAAATAAATACTACCCTGCGGATCGGCAGCTTATCCCTTAAAGTCTATAATTTGACTATGATGGTCTGGACTTTATTATGTTTGGGGACCTGAAGGCCTGAGGGCAGCCTTATCTTGTGGTAGTTGGGGAATTATATTAAGATGTGCTGAAATAATTGAGTATGTTATGGCTTTATGGTATGCTTTTCTTATGTTTTCCATTTTCTGTTCTCTATTCTCTACTTTAAATGTTTTTAATAATGTCTAATATTAAATGTAATTTGGAATTGTCGGGGCCATAATATTGGATTGGAATGGTAGATTGGAGGGGGTAGCAGCAATGAGGAATCCTAGGAAATCCTCAGTGGTTAAATAGCAGTATTCCCAGTAGTGGTAATAAATAAGATTGTCGGTATCCGTTGGGAAATAAGATCTGCATACATAGTAAAAAGCTGCTAGTGTTGTTTTCCCCCTCTATATCTGCTATTCCAGCTGCATGCATAAATTCTTGCTCCCAGTATTGGGAATATGTATAAAAATTGTTTAGGTGAAAATGGTGGCGTTGATTTGGAGGAGGGCTGGGGGGTACTCCTGTGGGGTTACTGGAGGGTAGGCACGCCTAGCGTTTCGTGACTGTCAGTGAATAGCCTCTAATGAATGGGCGTGTGATGGTTTTTATGTTGTTTGATTGAAGTTAGGGTATTGTACCGGGATAGGTATACCTAGATGGGTAGGTTATACAGGGAGGGGGAGGGATCGGGGTTAATGTTCAATGTTGTTTGTTATGCTACAAGTGCCTGTTTTGATAGTATTCTCCTTGATGCTAGGTTGTATACTTATGGGATAATTGCGGATCCTGTGGTTAATTTGACTCTAAAGTGTCAATGATATCTGTACTGACTTGGAATGTTAGGGGGTTGGGTGATAGAATAAAGCGCTCCTTGGTACTTAGCCATTGTAAATCCATGCAGGCTGACATAATCTGCATGCAAGAGACCCATCTATTTGGAGATAAGGTGGCTGCAGTTGAAAAGACATGGATAGGAATGTCATTTCACTCTTGTTTCTCCCCATATGCTAGAGGAGTTTCAGTTTTGATTAAAAAAAATGTTAAAATTGAAATACTCTCCTCCAAAATTGATAAGCTAGGAAGGTATGTGTTCATTGAAGGGTGTATAGATATGGTCAGATATTGTATTCTTGCTATATATATCCCACCCCCTTTCTCCTTTGAGGTACTGAGACATGCGGTGGAGTTCGTCACCGAAAGACCAAATAGCTCCGTAATCTGTCTTGGCGACTTTAATGCGGTTATGAACCCAAGCATGGATAGGTGGAAGCGCAACCAAGATTATGCTGATAGTAACAGTAATGTTGCTAACTTCATTGGAGAAATAGGGTGGAGGGACATTTGGAGGGAAAGGCACCCGCATATTAACCAATACTCTTGCTACTCTGCCACCTACCATACTTTTTCTAGAATAGATATGATTTTAGTTTCTGATAATGTGATAAAATCGGTAGACTTAATCGAGTATAAACCGCAGGGTATCTCTGACCATACACCGATCTTAATGCAGTTGGATACTAGACAAAAAAGGGGATTTACATACTGGAAATTCCATCCCTCATGGATCCCGTATCTTGGTGGGTTAGCAGAGACGAGTGAGTTGATTGAGGAGTTTTTCCAAACTAATGTAGACACTGCCCAGTTTAATGTTGTGTGGGATACTCTCAAAGCCTATCTGAGGGGCAATCTGATTAAAAAAGTAGCTGGGATTAAAAAGAAAAATCAAGAAATAGCTCTAGACCTTGAAAAATCAATGTCAGAAATGGAAAAAAAATATATTCAGGATAAGTCAGATGAGGCACGCCATGATTGGCTAACTACTAAACAAAAATGGGTGGAGCACCTGCAAGTAATGGTTAATCAGAATTTAATAAAACAATCTTATTCCTTTTATCAAAATTGTGATAGATCCGGTCGATATATGGCACATTTGGCCAGAGTTAACAAGCCCTCTAATATTATCCCTAAGATAATTACTGAAGACGGTCAAGTATGTTTCACCTCTGGTGACATTGCAGAGGCCTTCAGGGAATTCTATCGGCATATCTATCAATCCAGAATCGATGTGGAAGAGGCTACGTTAGTGGAATATTTAAGGGAAAGTAGACTTCCCACCTTATCGGATGAAGAAAGGTCTGTACTGGACTCCCCCTTTACATTAGAGGAGATATTGGACGCGATTAAATCTATACCAGCCAATAAGGCGTCAGGAATCGATGGTCTCCCGGGGGAACTATACAAAGTATTGGCTGTGAACCTCGCTCCCAAATTATTAACACTTTTTCAGGACATGGAACAAGGAGGTATACTACCAAATTCCATGTCCGAAGCTATTATAACTCTGATTCCAAAAAATGGGAAAGACCCACTCCGGGTGGACTCATACCGTCCAATATCGCTGATGACGGTGGATGCCAAGATTTATGCTAAAATCTTGGCAAATAGGCTCGACAGTGTTATTGGCGGTATAGTCCACCCGGATCAAAATGGTTTTATGAAGGGGAAGTCCACAGCCAATAACTTAAGCCGGGTTCATATGTATTTACAGATGGCAGATATGGTCAAACACGAGGTTGGGGTGGCATCTTTTGATGCTAATAAGGCCTTCGACTGTGTGGAATGGCCATATCTGAAACAGACCTTAATGGCCTTCGGTCTGAGCAATAAATTTATCGATAGGATATTTTTACTATATAGTCATCCCTCGGCCCGTATCCTAGCGAATGGTTATGTTTCTGAGCCCTTCCCACTATTCCGGGGTACGCGTCAGGGGTGTCCATTGTCGCCCCTATTATTTGCGGTGGCAATGGAGCCTCTGGCGTGTAGGTTGAGGAACGGGATTGGGAGGGTTGGTATAGGTTATAATATAATCTCTCTCTATGCTGATGACCTCCTTGTTGGATTGATGGACGGTGCCGATAGATTTCCGGAGATAATGTCTATTATAACTGAATTTGGCTGTTACTCTGGATTGGAAATCAACTATAGTAAATCACAATTATTGGCATTGGGTTCGGTCAGGGCCTCAGATAGTATGGGTATTCCAGTCGTGCAAAAAATTAAATATCTGGGGATTATTGTGTCAGGGAGACCTGCTGATTACATAGAAGACAATATTCTCCCCTTGTTCGAGGAAATAAAAAAGAAGTTTAAAAGTTGGTTGAGACTCCCACTTACATTGATGGGTCGATCCAACCTGGTTAAAATGTCAATTTTGCCTAAGATACTTTATATCTTGGTGCATTCCCCTATATATATTGGTGATAAGTTTTTTAAACGATTGGATTCTATGATCTCCATGTTTCTCTGGCGTAATAAGCTCCCCAGAATCAAATTAAATACGCTATGTAATGCAAAAGACAGTGGTGGTATAGCGTTACCCAATTTTAGATATTATTACCATGCAGCCCAGATGAATCACTTGGCTGGGTGGGTTAACAAAGATGAAAACACGGAAGATCTGTTAGCATTTGTAGCTAAGGCCGCCCCTGGGTTATCTCCCCTACAGATTCTTCTGGGGAAAATAGCCCCTAAACATAATCCACCTCTTCTGAAACAAGCTAGAACTATCTGGAAACGGGTGGAGAAAAGTTTACAGTATGAGGGAGTGGACCCAGAATACTGTATTTTTCAGCTCCCGCAATTTCAGAAATTGAAAGTCCAGCAGGGAAATAGAATATGGGCTCAATATGGGATCACCAGTTTGAACCAGATTTTTGTTGGAAATAATTTGAAAACCTTCTCCCAGATGCGTATGGAATTTGGGCTCCCACAGGGAATGTTTTTTAGATTCTTGCAGATGAGAAGTGCCATTCAATCTGAATCTCGTTCTAGGGAATGGGAAATAAAAGAATCCCCAGTAAAAAAGATGTTATCCAAGATCCCTAGGGGTAAACGGCTGTCGAGGTGCTATAAATCCCTGATGGAGCGGACTCCAGTGGGTGACTTGGAGAAATTACGGGTGAAATGGACCAGAGATATCCCTGCGGTAGACAAGGATAATTGGGAAGAGGCCTTAAAAACAATAACCTTGGCTACCAAATCAATCAGAACCCAACAAATTCAGCTGAACATTCTGCATCGGACATATATGACTCCAGAAAGAATCAGTAAATTTTCTGAAGGTACAGGAAATAGGTGTCCTAAATGTAAGATCATAGGTGGGAACTTCTGGCATTTGATGTGGGAGTGTCGAGCACTACAGCGCTTCTGGTTGGGGGTGATGAGGGCTATGCTCAGGATGGGGATCCCAGACCTATGTATGCAACCTAGCTGTCTTGTGATGGGGATATGGCCGGTAAATGGTATGAACAAAGACGACAGACGACTAGTTATTAACTTGAGTGCGTTGGCAAAGGTAGTAATTGCAAGATCATGGATGTCGCAAAAAGGCCCTGACATAGCGGCATGGTATTCCCTAGCTAATAAAACGGCTGAGTATGAGAAATATGTATATATTACAGACAAGGCAGTTGAGAAATACTATTCGATATGGGGGAAATGGTTACATTTTCAATGCACCATTTTGACTTAGTAGATACATCGTATGTGATATCTCGATTGATCAGTTGACCAGGGTATTAGCAATTGTTCTGTTAACAAAAAGAAAAAACAGGCACTTGTAGTCTATGTAGTATTGTTAGTACGTATTTAATTGTTTGTTTTTGGTGAGTGTGGTAATAATGTAAATTAATTTAAGAGAGGAAATGGACCAATGATATGCAAAAACGAATTGCCAGATCACTTTGCATCTAGAAGGGATGTATTATTGACGATCGAGGTTATTCTGACTATGGGTAATAACGTATGAGGGTGTTATACTACTCTTAATCTTTTTTCTTATTATTATATAATCTTTTTTTCTTTTTAAATTATATATTTTTTTTTTTTTTTAAATTATACTGCACTGGTAATTAAATGTCGACACAAAAGTTTTTGAAATCACCCATAAAGGTGCACGTAGCCAACACCAGATTTAGTAACAGTATAAGCGACGTAAATATTATATATTCACTGAAGAGGAATTATTCTCCCTCTATTTTTCTATTGGTAAAGTTTTTTATCTTCTAAAACTTTTTTTTTTGTGAAACACAGATATGCACATTGGGAATATGGTATGAATAAGGAACACCTTGAGTGTACACTGGTTCTAACACAGTAGTTTCGGAAAGGGATATATTGGCGAATAAGATTTGTTTGCTTCAGAAGGGGTAAGAAGGGTGTAATAATATGTAAATGGGATTCTATATCTAATTTATACACAATTCTAAATTTATACCTTTTCCTACTCCAAATCTTTATACCTCCGCTACCTTTTAAGTTTCTCTTCTTCCTTTTCTATAGATAAAAAGGTTTGGGAGTTAGAAAGGTATAGACACACTCTGGGAAGAAAATAGTTGGTTGATATCTCCGGAATAGTAGTACCTGGGTACATAAATATTTGATATACAAGGAGGAGGGAAAGTCCTAATGATGAAAGTGTTGTTTATATCTATAACATGTCTAGGGTGATATGTCACTATGGCAACTGGTTTATTCTCTCTCAACTTTTAATTGTTGTTGTATGCATGTATGTGATCTGTATTTTATATGTTGTTCTTGTATGTTTGTTAATATTGAAAATTAAAAAAAAAAAAAAAAAAAAAAAAAAGAACATACCTGTGTTGGGTGTTTATTCAGATATTTGAAAGTCAGAGAGGGCTGTAAAGAAGAGCAGTTTTCAAAGATCACAGGACAAGTTGTAACTTAATGTTTTAATTCATTAAACAGAATTTTGTTAGGAGGACAAAACAAGCAAAACAGTACATCCCAGCGCTGAGAGGCGAGCTGCAGGCTCCAGCTGGAACCTTGATTGATGTGCACGTGATGTAGGTGATGGGATATAGGTACGTACTGTTTTGTTTTGTACTTCTGAGAAACATTCCGTTGAAGTCGTTTGAGCTGCTTTCAGCTCCAAAGCCACCCAGTGTGTACATGCCAACAATGGTATAACCAGCAGATGAGCAAAGGGGTGGACAGCTTTCCATAGCGTCCTGCAAAATGATGATGTGAATCCTCAAATAAAGTTGGACATCATCAGTAATCCATCACAAGCAGTCGCCTCCTGCAGCAGTGGTGATTCAACCTGCATGTGTTCCATTTCCTTTTGTTTAAACTCTTTGATTGTCTTCCCTACTTACTGCTATGGGCAGTATTCAATGATTTGTGCGAGCTGTGACAGCTTGCACGGTCAGTATTCAACTGACCCCCTGCACACACCGTGTACCCCTCGCTAGCTTTTTGGAGAGAGGGGGAAACAGAGCGGCTACCAAAACAGTGAGACTCGCAGCTAAATGCAGCAGGCACCCTAAATTAGCCACGAGCCTCGCTGTTTGGGGAAATCCTCGCTGTCCTCTGTCCTCATTCCCCCGGAATGTTGAAAAGGGTGAGTGGCCAGCCCGGAGGGTTAAACGGTGAGGATCTCTTGTTTTCAGCGATCCCAGCAGTTTAACCCCCTCGCTGACCGCATTGAATACACCCCTATATGTAAATAAAATACAGAAATAGTAATAATAACAATACATGACCAATATCTGTTGTTATTAGGTATTATGAATCGCATGACTGAGTCTGCCATCGAGACTTGCGATAACACATGGGATCAGGGACTTATAGATGATCCCATGTATTTGTACATGTTTGCCCATGATGCTAATTGGATACTGCGAAAAATGACCATCGTCATTAATCACCATAACCACTTGTTTTTTACCAAAGCTGCAAAGGATATATATCATAAAGAGGAGCATTTGTACAGTAGGCTATCATACAGTTTGTAAAAGATTATATTTATTGAGCAGCTTTTACACATTTTTTTAGCGCAAGTGAAAACCCCCCCCCCCCCAAGGCTATCATTCAGTTTTTCCAAATCCAGTTTCTCCTTGGAAATAGTCCTTTATTCAGATCTGAGCACAGTACAAATTTGTTTTGAAAATGGGCAAAACCACGTGCACTGCAAGTGGGTCAGATGTAACATGTGCAGAGAGAGTTAGATTTCTTTGAGTTAAGCTCTATACACACGGCTGCAATAGGGGCCGAAATCGCTGGGATTGAGGCTGATGGGAGTGTGCCCCGGCGATCGCCGGGTGCGCGCTCCTGTTTTCAGCCCCGTTCTAATCGCTGGTTGCAGGAGCTTGCTCCTGCGACTAGCTGATTACCTCAGCGGCACCGCCGGCAGAGGTTCCCTTTCATCAGCGACCATCTCTGGTCGCTGATGAAAAGGGGACACTGAGCAATATATCTCCCCCGATGAGCCGTGAACGCTGCTGCACGCTCCAGCAACATCGCCGGGAAAGCTGCTCATCTGCTGGTTATATATATCTCCCCCGTGTGTATGCACCTTTATTTTGTTTCTGTGCAGGGTAAAGACTGGCTGCATTATTTTTACACTGCAATTAAGATTTCAGTTTCAACACACCCCACCCAAATTTAACTCTCTCTGCACATGTTACATCTGCCCCACCTGCAGTGCACATGGTTTTGCCCATTTTCCAAACAAATTTGTACTGCAAGCAGATCTGAATAAGGGCCATAGTTCTTGACATGACACTCTATCACTGGTAGATGACACTTCTGTATCTTGATGAGCAGTGGATTATGATAGAATTGAGTAGGTTTCATTCTGTATAATTTAATATAATTAGAAAAGAAATAAAATAACACCTGTGCTTTACTCTCACTGTTAACATTTTCAACTGGAAGGTTTGTAAGTAAAGCTCCTGTATTATAGGCTTGGCAAAGTCATTTCTAGCGGAGTGCCTGCTGTCGGGTTTTGACCATTTAACAAAAAAAGGTAAAATACAGTACCATGGTCTAAGTAAACCTTTCTGATCTAACCATGAATAATTGTCTTTGATCTACTACTACCTGTTACAATCCTGGCGGCTTTTCTTTATAATTTAGAGGTAAACGGGGATATTGGGTCAACTCTTCTCTTATATCGAATGTAAATTATTTGATCAGATTGATAATCCATACACAGTAACAGAGCAGTTACTGACAGATTATTTAATGCTTTATATTTAGTATCTGTCAGACTGACACAGATTCAGTGATTGTCTGATTTCATGTTGATGTAAATAAGGAGCTGTGCCCTCTTCATCCCGACTCTGTGCATTATATTCCTGCTGGAGGAATACATATTTACACTTTGTGTTCAATTCACTTTCTATATAATTCTGATTAATTCATTTGCCTGACCTCGTAACAGGGCAGCACGCGTGTTAGATATTCACTATTATTTTAATTGTGTTCATGTAACATTAAATCTGTGTAATGCCCCATACACACGGCTTGTTTTGGTCTATTTTTCTATTTGATTTGGCTTATATAAGCCTGCTAAGTTTCTATATATAATACAAAAATGGAGTTCTAGGATATGACCTGTGGTGGCGCGCTGCTGCCTGCGAGATGTACTTTCCCTGGTTATCACCCAATAACCATAGGTTACCACAAATACAACAAGATGGGATTTCCAAGTCCTTGGCGCAACACTTGAATACGATAAGTCTGGAGTTCTTTTTTCCAGGAATTTTTCTTATTTTTCAAGGATATTTTCAGTAATACATGAAAGAAGAGGGGAATCACTGATTAGAAAAGTCTATACCCCAAAATTATGGAGACGGCAGTAAAGGGGATATAAGTATAGGCGTACCCCTACTCACGGTAAGTAAGGTGATGTAAAGGCCCGTAGCGGTTTCTTTGTGATTTTCCTCTGTTTTCTTTGTCTTGGTTCTTTTTGTGTTCTCCGTACCAGATGTCGAAGTAAAAAATAAAAAGGAGGGATTAGTGGATAGTTCTTATCGTGTGATAAACACCCCGTGCAGATTCTGATGTGATGAAAATGTGACTATCGTACCTTACTCACCCCAAGATAGAGTAAGATACACATATAAAGGTATCTTTGTGACGCAATACAACAAATGGCTACAATAGAAGACAGGTATGCGTACCGCACTCACGTCAGTAGGTGCGGGATATATACCCGTAGCGTTTTCTTTATTCGAAACTTGTGTTGATCCGTAAGGAGCGGTGTTTTCTCCCAGATGGATAGTTAGGGGTAAATGTGAAAAAGGGAAAGGAATGGTAAAATAAATCAGTACATGAATCTTATCATGTGGTGAACACCCTGTGCAGATCCGGATGTGGGCCAGATGTGACTATCGTACCTTACTCACCCCAAGACAGAGTAAGATACACATATAAAGGTATCTTTGTGAAGGAGATATTAACCAAAAGCTACAATGGAAGGCAAATATGCGTACCGCACTCACATCTGTAGGTGCGGGGTATATACCCGTAGCGTGTTCTTTGTGTGGATTTCTGTTGGTCCGTGAAGGAAGATGTTTTTCTCCCAAATTGGTAATTAGGAAATAAATGTGAAAAATAAAGATGAATAAAATTGCGTTTTGATAAGAGCTGTCTATGCTCCTATATATAAATATAGGTGGGTATAGGGAAAAATTTAGTGTCTTGATTTTTTTATATAAACCAAGGTAGAGGTAACACAAGCGTACCGTGACTCACAGTGGAGTGTGTAGATAAACACCCAAAAAGGTTTCTTTTCATAGAAGGGGATACAGCTTTTCACCACGTGATGTATATAGATATATAGCAGTATGTACCCAAAGATAAATTGATCAGAGATCTGCGTACCCAAACTTACAGTAATGCAAGTTTTTTCACCACCTATAATGGTTTCTTTTATCCTCAGAGTGGAAAGTAATCCGTGAGGATGATTCTTTCTCCCAAATATGGCCGAAAAGATGTTTAAAAATTTGTAAGTTCTTTATTCCATAATAAAAAAGTAAAAAATACAAAAATCCTCCATCCCAACAATGGTCAGATTTATACAAGAATCCAAGAGTTGTCCATAAGTAATCACAATATGTCCAGCATGACAATAGAAAAAATACAAAAATAAAAATAAAAATAAAAAATGAAAAAAATACCAATAAAAATACAAGGTTAAAAATACATACGAAATGGAAAAGGATGATGGCTGCTCACTCTCCACAGAACTGGTCAACGCGTTTCGGTGTCCAAGCACCTTTTTCAAGACATCTTGAAATTTTTATTGGTATTTTTTTCATTTTTTATTTTTATTTTTGTATTTTTTCTATTGTCATGCTGGACATATTGTGATTACTTATGGACAACTCTTGGATTCTTGTATAAATCTGACCATTGTTGGGATGGAGGATTTTTGTATTTTTTACTTTTTTATTATGGAATAAAGAACTTACAAATTTTTAAACATCTTTTCGGCCATATTTGGGAGAAAGAATCATCCTCACGGATTACTTTCCACTCTGAGGATAAAAGAAACCATTATAGGTGGTGAAAAAACTTGCATTACTGTAAGTTTGGGTACGCAGATCTCTGATCAATTTATCTTTGGGTACATACTGCTATATATCTATATACATCACGTGGTGAAAAGCTGTATCCCCTTCTATGAAAAGAAACCTTTTTGGGTGTTTATCTACACACTCCACTGTGAGTCACGGTACGCTTGTGTTACCTCTACCTTGGTTTATATAAAAAAATCAAGACACTAAATTTTTCCCTATACCCACCTATATTTATATATAGGAGCATAGACAGCTCTTATCAAAACGCAATTTTATTCATCTTTATTTTTCACATTTATTTCCTAATTACCAATTTGGGAGAAAAACATCTTCCTTCACGGACCAACAGAAATCCACACAAAGAACACGCTACGGGTATATACCCCGCACCTACAGATGTGAGTGCGGTACGCATATTTGCCTTCCATTGTAGCTTTTGGTTAATATCTCCTTCACAAAGATACCTTTATATGTGTATCTTACTCTGTCTTGGGGTGAGTAAGGTACGATAGTCACATCTGGCCCACATCCGGATCTGCACAGGGTGTTCACCACATGATAAGATTCATGTACTGATTTATTTTACCATTCCTTTCCCTTTTTCACATTTACCCCTAACTATCCATCTGGGAGAAAACACCACTCCTTACGGATCAACACAAGTTTCGAATAAAGAAAACGCTACGGGTATATATCCCGCACCTACTGACGTGAGTGCGGTACGCATACCTGTCTTCTATTGTAGCCATTTGTTGTATTGCGTCACAAAGATACCTTTATATGTGTATCTTACTCTATCTTGGGGTGAGTAAGGTACGATAGTCACATTTTCATCACATCAGAATCTGCACGGGGTGTTTATCACACGATAAGAACTATCCACTAATCCCTCCTTTTTATTTTTTACTTCGACATCTGGTACGGAGAACACAAAAAGAACCAAGACAAAGAAAACAGAGGAAAATCACAAAGAAACCGCTACGGGCCTTTACATCACCTTACTTACTGTGAGTAGGGGTACGCCTATACTTATATCCCCTTTACTGCCGTCTCCATAATTTTGGGGTATAGACTTTTCTAATCAGTGATTCCCCTCTTCTTTCATGTATTACTGAAAATATCCTTGAAAAATAAGAAAAATTCCTGGAAAAAAGAACTCCAGACTTATCGTATTCAAGTGTTGCGCCAAGGACTTGGAAATCCCATCTTGTTGTATTTGAAGTTTCTATATATGTTATATGCTTCCATTTAGTATGGAAATGGGGGAAAACAAGTACTAGACATCTGGAAGTCTTATTCCTGGCAACTTCAAAGCCAGGATACTCTATAGCTTTCTTATCCGGACTTTTAGGCCTGGAACTGTTCCACTTGTGTCTCATCTCACAGAATCAAATCTGGCATTTTCTTTTGTGGGTTAAATTAAGTTTATTATTGAGAATTTGCCTCTCTTCCAATGTGACTCTCCAATCTAGCACTTGAGAAGCTGGAACAATCAAAAATTATTAAATGTAAATGTTGTAATTAAGTTGAAAGTCCAAAAAGTGACAGTTGAAAGAGGATGATGATGATGATGATGATTAATACTTATATTTGTCCAGAAACAAATTTCCTTATCCTGGAAATGTTCATGCAAAGCTTCTACAGTACATGGTGGCTCTTTCCAAAATCAGAAAATGTTGACTCGTGAGTCCTTTATGTGTGTGACGGCACAGCCGGCACCCCATGTTGCAAACTGTAAAACACATGGAGTTACCTTCCTAGCCCTGGTCTTACTCATGGGTATTCCTCCAATAATTGACAATATGTTATTAGTTATATGCTGGTCAATATTGTATTGTATTATTGTATAGTTATATTTATATGTTATATTTGGAATATGTAGTTTGTTTGGTTACACTGTGTAAAATGTAATTGTTAATAAGAATAAATATAGGCCAGACTGTTATTTAATATAAAGAAGCCTATTGTGCTAAGTGATCATCTGATTCTATCATCAGATCTGATTATGATGAGTAGATTAAAGTAGTAAATTGTTATATAAAGAACTGCATGCAATGTAATCCTACACACCACATTGTGTGCAGGAAACCAGATGTTTCCACTCCTCATCAAACTCTGACATCTTAACTGATCTGATTGGGTTTTAAATAAACAGGTATAAAAAGATTAGTAGTGAGCTATGACTAAGGTCATGGACGAATTGACCATAGACCTTACATGGAAACTTTATGGTAGGTCAATGAACCTGGGAGGCCACCTGTAAGTTGTCAATGCACCTGGGAGGCCTCCTGTCTACCACACAAACCCTTTGCAATTATCATTATTATTATTACCATTATTATTATTATCAATATTATTATTATTATTATTATTATTACATGTTATTTAATAAGGTGCCATAAGTGGTTGAACAGCACAATCATTTCTAAACTATACAGCTGAGATGAGAGGAAGCAGAGGAGTAGTCTGCATGTTACCTGAGGCAAGTTGTCAGTCATAGAAATGAATGAACACAAGTGAGTAAGAGATGCGGGTATAGATGGTAGGTTGGAAAGAGAGCTGTAATTGATGTGCGAGAGAAGAGGACTGTGAGAACAGGGGGGAAAAGGGTCCTGCTCCAAGGAGCTTACAGTCTAGAGGGAGGGGTAGACAGGCAACATGAGGTGCAGATAAGTAGGCCTCAAGGCAAGAAGTGAGCATTTCAGGGATGGCCAGAACATAAAACAGTAGGTTGGGAGAGCGACCTTGGTACTAGGTTATGCGGGATGGTACGCTTTAAAGAACAGTTTGGTTTTTCAGTGAACGTTTGATGCATTGCAAGGATGGGGGGAGTCTAATAAAGTGAGGGAGCTCATTCCAGTGAAAGGAGGCAGCATGGGCAAAATCTTAAATATCCCCACTGGATGCAGTGACCAGGGTAAAGGAGAGGCAACGGTCATTGGCTGACCAGAGAGGGTGGGAGGTAGTGTGTAGGGAAATGCGGTTGGAGATGTAGGGAGCAGTGGAGTTCTAGAGGGCCTTGTATGTGAGGGCGAGGAGTTTGAAGAGGACTCTGTAGAGGAATGGGAGCCAGTGCATATAAGTTTAGCTGCAGAGTTGAAAGCAGACTGGAGGGAGCAAGCAAGAGTGACAATCAGGCAGCAGAGTTGGGAAAAGGGGGAGATGTTGGCGTTGTCCTCAGTGATGGTGACTTGGGGGGGGGGGGTGGAGAATCTGGATGGAGGAAAGATGATAAGTTTGTTTTTGTCCATGTTGAGCTTCAGAGAGCACTCCGACATCCAGGAGGAAATCACAGAGAGGCAACTGGATACCCGAGAGAGGACTGAGGGGAAAGGTCAGGAGAGGTATATTTGAGTGTCATAGGCATAGATATGGTCTTGAAAGCCAAATGAGCTTATGAGCTCACCCAGAGAAGAGGTGTACAGGGAAAAATAAAAGGGGGCATAGGACAGAACCCTGGGGGAGGATGCAAGGAGGTGAGGTGGAGCCAGAAGCAGACATGGAGAAGGAGCAGTTAGTGATGTCAGAGGTGAACCAGGCCAGAACATTGCTAGAGAGGCCAATAGTCTGGAGGGTGTGGATCAGTAGAGAATGATCCACAGTGTCAAAAGCAGCAGAAATATCCAGTAGAATAAGTAATGAGGAGTGACCCCTGGCCTTGGTGGAGAGCCGGTCGGTGGTGACTTTGACCAGGGCAGTAGTAAGTGGAGTGGTGTGGGCAAAAGCCAGACTGAATAAAAATCAAGGATGAAAATATCAGAGAGGAAACTAATGAGACAGATTTATAAAAACACTCAAGTAGTTTGTAGGCGAATGGGAGAAGAGAGATTGGGCGGTAGCTAGAGGGTGAGGAAGGGTCAAGGTTGGATTTTTTAAGAATGGGTGAGATAAGTGCACATTTGAATGGCAAAGGAAAGATGCCAGTAGAGAGTGAAAGGTTAAAGAGTTGAGCAAGGTGACCCCATACCTTGGGGGAGAGCTGGTCGGTGGTGACTTTGACCAGGGCAGTAGTAAGTGGAGTGGTGTGGGCAAAAGCCAGACTGAATAAAAATCAAGGATTAAAATATCAGAGAGGAAACTAATGAGACAGCTTTATAAAAAAGAGGGAAAAAAAGGCACGCACTAGGCGAGTCAAGCAGCGCTTAAATCAATGAATAATACCAGATGGTAAGAAAAATAGCAAATTTTACTGTTAAAAATGCATACAGATAATATAATACATAATTTACACAAATAAAACCAGTATAATGGATCAGGTGGGGAAGTAAACGTAAATTGGAATGAATAGAAATAATATTAATAATTAAATAAGTCCCCGCCTCAAGTGGACACGTCTGTGTGAATAATGGTGGTCACTTTTTGGGGAACAGGTAAGTGCACATTACCAGTTGAGGATTTGGATATCCTTTGGAAGTAGCAGAACTGGGAGTCCTCGCGATGTCTGTGGCTGAATGGATTGCCACTGGAGGAAATTGGCTCGCTTAGTGTTGTTCAGTCCTCTATTTGGAGGTGAGAGAATGTTTTTCTGCAATGATGTGGAGTGTGGCTTCCATGCCC
Organism: Crinia signifera; assembly: GCF_055691185.1. Classification (NCBI taxonomy): domain Eukaryota; kingdom Metazoa; phylum Chordata; class Amphibia; order Anura; family Myobatrachidae; genus Crinia; species Crinia signifera. The sequence continues at coordinate 219,080,247 of NC_139222.1, forward strand.
AGGAGTGGCTCTCACTGGTGTAGATCTTATTTACCAGGAGTTCCTCAGCACGGTGTCCGCCATTGAAAAATATCCACAGTGGGAAATAGTGATGAAATAGTGTCCACAGGGAATGGAGGTAATTCACAGCGATGTCCAGAGGCTGGGGTGGATCAACTAACGCGTTTCACTGCGTCCTGCAGCTTTATCAAAGCTTTATAAAAAACACTCAAGTAGTTTGTAGGCGAATGGGAGAAGAGAGATTGGGCGGTAGCTAGAGGGTGAGGAAGGGTCAAGGTTGGATTTTTTAAGAATGGGTGAGATAAGTGCACATTTGAATGGCAAAGGAAAGATGGCTAAATAACGTACCAAAAAGTCAGTTACACAGAATTAGAAGAAACTGTACTTCAAACGAACAATTCAAAACACAAGCAGGACAACTACTTGATGAGTTCAGAACTCGAGGATACCCCCAAAATGTTCTGGATGAGGCAGAGGAATATTCCAATGGCCTGGATAGGAAAGAGATGCTGTGTAAAAATAAAGAAACAAACCACATGAACACAAATAAAGAATCTAATCAAAAGGGTAGAAGGGCCAAAGGTACCAATCCTTTCTTTATTTCAACCTTTAATGTGGCAGCTGGAAAAATAACAGGTATAATAAAGAAAAATCTCAAACTCCTCAGCACTGATCCAGTCCTTAGGAATAATTTGGAACCAAAACCTTCCATCATTTTTAGAAAGGCCAGAAATCTGAAAAGCATGATAGCACCTAGCTTTTATAAGGGGGATCAGTCAGGTAAAGACGCAAAGATAACACAAAGAACCATGATAGGACCTGTAGTACATGGTTTCTTTAGATGTAATCATTCAAAATGTATAACACTTGCCTCACTTCTGACCTTCACTGTTCCCTTCATCCTCTCACTTGTTGTTGTTTCATACTTAATTGGATTACTCAATCAACCTGTTTTTACCCACTTGTCTCCTCTCTGACAGTAGTTCCTTGCCTGTTACCTTCTCTCTCACTCTGTTTTCTACCACATCCTCGCAAATCTACTGCAGACGCTGTCTGTCCTCCCAAATCCCTCTGTCTGCTTTCTCCAACTGCTCCTCCCCCCTCCCATCCCATACCTATCCTGACCACTCGCCCCCGCACCCCCACCCTCCCAATGACCCCCCCTCGCTTCTGCACTCCCAAAAACCTTATCCACATAAATACACAACCCACCCCCCTCTTTCCTGTGCACTATGGAACGCCAGATCCATCTGCAACAAACTCCCTGCCATCCATGACCTATTCATCTCTAGAGCATTCCACCTCCTTGCTATCACCGAGACCTGGCTCTCCACCTCTGATTCTGTCTCTCCAGCTGCTCTCTCCCACGGTGGCCTCTCTTTCTCTCACACTCCCAGGCCTGACGGTCGCCAAGGTGGCGGTGTGGGTTTTCTCCTCTCAGCCTCATGCACCCACAGTGTCATTCACCCTGAACCCTCTCTCCTTTTCTCCTCCTTTGAGTCTCACTCTATCCGTCTATACTACCCCTACCACCTTCGTGTCGCTGTAATCTACCACCCCCCTGGCCCTATCTCCCAATTTCTTGACAACTTCGCCGCCTGGCTTCCACACTTCCTCTCCTCTGACCTGCCATCTGTCATTCTTGGTGACTTTAACATCCCCTTGGATAACCCCGCTGATCCTGGCACCTCCAAACTCCTCTCTCTCTGCTCCTCTCTTGGCCTATCTCAGTGGACTACCTCTCCCACCCACATCCAAGGACACTCCCTTGATCTCGTCTTCTCTCGCTCTTGTTCCCTTACTGACTACACAATCTCGGCTTTTCCTCTTTCTGACCATCACCTCATCTCCTTCTCCCTCACTTCTTCCCCCTCTCCCACCCCCCCTCCCAAGCACATTGTCTCACGGCATAACGTCAACACACTTGATCTTGCTGCCTTCTCAAACACACTGTGTCCCCTTCTCGCCCCAATCGCCCTCATGTCCTGCCCGAACCTCGCTGCCTCCCTCTATAATGACACCCTATCTTCGGCATTGGACTCTGCCTGCCCTCCCTCCTCTATCCCCCTTCGATGCTCCAACCCCCAACCGTGGCACTCGCCTATCACCCGATTCCTTAAAAAGTGCTCTCGCACTGCTGAGCGCTTCTGGAAGAAATCACGCTCCCTTGCAGATTATCTCCATTTCAAATTCATTCTTTCCTCCTTCAGCTCTACCCTTGCTCTGGCCAAGGAATCCTACTTTAAGTCCCTTATCCTTTCCCAATCATCCAATCCCCGCAGGCTCTTCGCCACCTTCAACTCCTTACTCTCCCCCCCTCCTCCAGCTCTTCCGTCCTCCTTCGTAGCCGCTGATTTTGCTACCTACTTTTCAACCAAAATCTCCTCTCTCAGGACTGCCATCACTGCTGCCATGACCTCACCCTCTCCCTCCTCCCCTCCCACATCTCCACTCCCCTCCTTCCAACCCCTGTCCTCATTTTACCCCACCACTGCTGCTGAAGTCCACTCTATCCTTCAATCCGCTTCTCCCTCCACCTGCCCGCTCGATCCTATCCCCTCCAATATTATCCGTCGTCTAAGTCCGTCAGTCTGCTCTCACCTGGCTCACCTCTTTAATCTTTCCCTATCCTCTGGGATCTTCCCTTCCTCCTTCAAACACGCTCTTGTCTCCCCAATTCTCAAAAAAACAAATCTGGGCCCCAACTCTCCATCCAACTACAGGCCCATCTCCCTCCTCCCTTTTGCCTTCAAACTCCTAGAACGTGTGACCTATAATCGTCTCCTAAGCCACCTTACTGCTAACTCCATTCTAGACCCCCTCCAATCCGGGTTCCGCCCTTTACATTCCACTGAAACTGCCCTGACCAAAGTCACTAACGATCTACTATCGGCTAAATACAAAGGCCTCTTCTCTATCCTCATCCAGCTTGATCTGTCGGCTGCCTTTGACACTGTTGACCACCCTCTCCTGCTCAACACCCTCCGCTCCTTTGGCATCACTGGCATGGTCTTCTCCTGGTTCACCTCATACCTCTCCGATCGCTCCTTCTCCGTCTCCACTCCGAGCTCCTCCTCTCCTACTACCCCACAGCCAGTCGGTGTTCCCCAAGGGTCAGTCCTTGGCCCTCTCCTCTTCTCCCTCTACACCACCTCTCTGGGCACCCTCATCAGCTCCTATGGTTTTCATTACCACCTTTATGCTGATGATACCCTAATCTATCTCTCCTCCCCCGACTTATCCCCATCACTCCTGTCCAAGGTCTCCGAATGCCTCACGGCCATCTCAGCCTGGATGACCCAATGCTTCCTGAAACTAAACATGGCTAAAACTGAACTTCTAATCTTCCATCCCCCGAACATCCCCTCTTCTCCCACTATCTCCATCAGCATTGGTGAAACCGAGATCACGTCCACCGACCAAACACGCTGCCTCGGTGTCATCATTGACTCCTCCCTCTCTTTCACCCCCCACATTCGTGCTCTCTCACAGTCTTGCCGCTTTCACCTATGCAACATCTCACGCATCAGACCATTCCTCTCCACTGACGCGACCAAAATTCTCATTCACTCTCTTGTAATCTCCTGCCTTGACTACTGCAACATCCTTCTCTCTGGGCTACCTCTCACCCGCCTTGCACCTCTCCAATCCATTCTTAACGCTGCTGCTAGGCTCATCTTCCTCTCCCGCCGCTCTACCTCCGCCTCTCCCCTCTGTCTATCTCTTCACTGGCTCCCCATTCCTTTCCGAGTTCTCTTTAAACTCCTCACCACCACCTACAAGGCTCTCTCCTCCTCCACAGCTCCCTACCTCTCTTCACTGATCTCTATCCACACTCCCTCCCGTCCTCTTCGCTCCATCGCTGACCGCCGACTGACCTCTCACCTAATCACCTCCTCCCACTCCCGTGTCCAAGATTTCTCTCGCGCTGCCCCCCTGCACTGGAACAACCTCCCGCCACCCATCAGGCTATCTGATTCCCTTACCTCCTTCAAGCGCTCCCTCAAAACCCACTTTTTTTGACTAGCCTATCCCTCCTCCTAACCTCTTTTGATCCTCCTATCCTGCCTCCGTTCCCCTCCGTTCCTACTTATCCTATTGTATTTCGTTCGTCCACCCACCTTTTTTTAGTATGTTAACTCTTATGAGCAGGGCCCTCCTTCCTCACGTACTCACCCTACCTCATTACCTCACCTGTGCTCCTGTCCTGTTCTTCCCTTCCTCTACTTCATCTTCACTCTCCTTGACAATTTTGACATCTACTTCTGAACTGATGCTGATTTTAGTTCTACCAGCTATACCCCTATTTTTACTGTATCTTTCAACACACCCTGTACGTTACCTTGTAATTAGTTTTTTTGTTTGCTATGTACGGTGCTGCGGACACTTTGCGGCGCCTTATAAATAAACGTACTACTACTACTACCTATCTGAGCAATAAGAGACGTATAGTGGAAGCGTCAGCTTCCAGTAAACCATATGGCATAGAATCTTTCATTAACTGCAACACAAAGTATGTTATATACCTGCTGATATGCCCGTGTCAAAAGTACTATGTTGGACGCACTACAAGAACCCTTAAAAGTAGGGTGCTGGAACATATAAGAAACATTTTAAATCACTGCACCAACCACAGTGTCCCAAAGCAATATCTGGAGGTACACAGTGGTGACCCCAAGGTGATGACAGTGGTGGGTGTAGAACATTTTCCAGCTACCAGACGTGGGGGAGACAGATTCAGGAGGCTATGCAGACAGGAGGCTGCATGGATCCTGAAGCTGCAATACTTAAAACCACAAGGTCTGAATGAAAACATTGACCTTGAATCCATTTAAACCCCTATGGGGTTAGTCCAACCCACTAGTCTAACTTAGTCTTGTTTAGTCCTGCTCCTTTCCTGCGTAAATATACTCACAAATCTTTCTTTAATTTCTTCAGTCTTTTTATGTATGTAGAATCTGAATATATGTAACATTTGCTTGCTTTGGATATGAAATCCTTTTATTGTTAGCTTACCCATTACGGGTTATTAGATTATGGATACTTATTCCGGCAGAATCCATTGAAAAAGGGTTCTGCTGGGCTGAACCCCTCTGCAGATGTGTATGAGAGATACGACTTTGTGTCTAGTAGCATATAAAAAGTATAAAATGTATATATATTTATGATGGATTTACTGTATTGCAGCATTATAATTATACATATATTACTATGGATTTAACAATCTGAAGCGTCATTTGCGGTGTTTGAAAATAAAAGAATAATCTTGGCGCATAATTAAACATAAGCTCCTGATACATAAAAAGTTTTATTTTTTTATGATAAGATAGTTCTCTATATATCTAAAGAGGACGGTAGTACACCAGTTGGGCTAATGATTCTGAATATGCCCTACTCATATGTGACATAATAATTATTATAATAAATAAAATAAATATATAAAAAAAGTGTGTATACATGTATGTACACATGTACACATGTCTCCCCTGCATTAGAACACAACAACGGATTAGAATTAAATAAATAAAAAATATTAGATTGGCAAGATGGCTTGCTGATAGATCATAAACTGTACACATCCAGATCCTTCATAATAGAGGTGATCTATATCGCTATTCCCTGATGTGACTGCTAACTCTATTCCTATAATCAGTACATCTTTATTGATTTATTTATTTATTTTTATTATTATTATTATTATTATTATTATTATTGTTTTTGTCATAACTGCTTATTTCGAAATTTATATTTGGCTGATTTACTCTTATGGTGAGTGTTCTAATCATAATGCACAATACCAATGGATTACAAATTGAATTATGCACTGGTTCTGACAAAAGGAAACCATGATGTGCTAATTGAAACCTAAAACACCTGATCTAAAGGAGAAGGCAGGTATTTAAAGCCTGCTGATTATCAGACTCCCACTCTGGAATTGAAAAAGCCGCCCTGTGAGCGGAGAAACGCGTTTTCCACAGGAGTCTCTTTTGGAAGTTGGCCGCCCGGTTCATGGACAGCACACAGTGACTCCGTGGACACAACATCTTGCAGCACACTTGGAACTGTGGCACAGTTTCCCCAAGTGTGACTGCGCCACGTGAGTCCGGTGAACAAACGGCAATTGCTGCCGGGAACAACTGGGGCCAGGCTTCCTCCAGCGGTAACACCTGAGAGGTGCACCACGCCAGGTGCGCTTTCCACCACAGCCGCACCGCTTCCCACTACAATGGCGCAACCCTCTGGGGAATACGGGACACCCAAAGACCTCCCCAAAAGATATTGGTCGGGTTGATCAGCTGCACCTTCAGGACGGGTAATATACCTCATTGTTACTGTATCCGACATGCTGGATAACTTGAATTGTGTTCACCGGTCAGCGCACATTAACCCCTACACTGACATCAGGTTGTGGGCTGGATATCCCCAGTTTGCACAGGAATTGTGCTTTCAGTTTAATAACAAAAACCCGGATGCGGGTAATGATATTCACTCATGGACAGTGAGTGTAAAACGAAATACTAGCGCTATATAAAAATTATATATATATATATATATATATATATATATATATATATATATATATATATATATATATGAAATAGAAACAAATAACAGTGCGCAAATGGTCAATAGATTATAAAAAGTCTCTGACAGTGAGAGCTTTATCACACAAGTTTCCACTCCGGGTCACTTCCAAATTTCAGAGGGAAACGGATACTGATAAACAATTTTGTCCGTTTGTTAGAATGCACTCAGTTCCTTAGAAAACCGGCTGCTCCGTCCTCAACCCAAAGAGGGTGTCCGGTATCCCACATATCTGTTGTAGATATATATTCCATTGACAAAAAACCTTACGGTTCCACATGTCCCATTAAGGCTTCTTACACATGATCTGGCATTTCTGAAACCTGTTGTAACTCTTCCACTCAAACGCCAAAAAGCAATGAAATTCCGATCATTAAGGCTGACGCCTTAATGGACGTGTTCCTTGCGCAATACAGATATGGTACGCCATCACAGCCTGTGGGTAAGTGCAGATTCAGCACTCTCACAGAGTGAGATTGCTGTCACTCACACAATGGTGGAGCTGCTAATTCACAGATTTGTGTGCTCATTGGAATACACACATGCAGTCTATGCAACTGAAGGTCTGAGCAGTTATGTGGCGCACTCATCCTAATAAGTACCTGCAATCATCTAAAACGGTCTATACCTCTGAGTTGCTATAGTGTTCATTCTAGCACCCGCCATCTTTGAAAACCCATGCAATTCCTCTTCCCTGCCTGGGGTGTAGCTGTCTGTTGTAGTGCTTCTAGCACAGTGTGGTCTGTATATCAACACTGCAAACCAGACCTATGCTAGAAGCACTACAGCAGACAGCAAAACCCCAGACAGGGTAGAGGATCTGCATGGGTTTTCAAAGATGACGGGTGCTAGAATAAACACTATTACTAGAACTATCCCACTGAGGGTCCAACATCTTTCACACGCACTACATATATCCATTTCATTTGGTATTCACATGCAGTTACCAGAAACATCTTTCATAATTGCAAAAACTATAATACTCCCAACTACTATGCATCTACACTTTCTTCTCCTATACGCCTTCATGCTGCTCTGTCTTCCCTGATACCTACTGCTGTGTGTATTCCCTCATCTGCATCAATGTGTCTTTCCCCATCTGCGCTGCCCTGTTTTTCCACACAGATGCCACCATTTCCTTCTACCTGTGCCACTGGCTTCCCCTCTATTAGTGATACTCTGTCTCCCCCTCCATCCATGCTGCTCTGCCCGCCTCATCCATGACACAGTTTCCTTCCATCTGTACTGCTGTCTCCCCTCTCCTCTGTGCTGCTCTGTTTTCCCTTTATCCCCTTTGATCTGAACCCCCTCCTCCTTCAGTGCTGTCTTTCCTCCAACTGCTCCTCTGTTTCCCACCCAATCGCATCACTCTGTCTTACAGATGGGTCTGTTCCCATCTTGGCAGGGGATGGCGCTGGCGTCGCCAGCCGCCATCCCCCGCCAGCGCCATGGCGATCGTGAGAAGGGGACGCGCGCGCACGAGAGGCGCGCGCGTCCCCTTCCGACGGCGCTTCCATACGTTTCCCCGGGTCCCCGCCGGCTTGCCGGCGGTAACCCGGGGTCCCCGCCGCCTGCCCGCATCCCCCCTAACCCCCCCCTAACCCCGTCCGTCTCCCTGAGGCGGAGACGGACAGGGTTTCCGCCGTGCTAGCGATGGAGACTGAGACGCGCGTGCGCGTGAGATGCACGCGCGTCTCAGTCTCCTCGCTGGCGAGGCTGCTGGCGGGTCGCCAGCGCGTACGTTCTGGCGACCCGCCAGCAAGGATGGGAACAGACCCATCTGTACCTTCCCCAATCTGTGCCACTGTTTTCCACCCATCTGCTTCGTTAGTCCCCCATCAGTGCTGCTTAGCCTTCCCACTATCTATGCATTTCTATTCCTCCCCATGCGCACCACACTGCCTCCTCCCCCAATCAACACCACTTTTACCCCATCCTCTCAGCTTTGTTTACTGCTCAGACCTTCAGTTGCATAGACTGCTCCACCATTGTGTGAGGGACAGCAATCTCACTTTGTGAGAGTGCTGAATCTGCACTTACCCACAGGCTGTGATGGCGTACCATATCTGTATTGCGCAAGGAACACGTCCATTAAGGCGTCAGCCTTAATGATCGGAATTTCATTGCTTTTTGGCGTTTGAGTGGAAGAGTTACAACAGGTTTCAGAAATGCCAGATCATGTGTAAGAAGCCTTAATAGGACATGTGAAACCATAAGATTTTTTGTCAATGGAATTTCATAGCTTTTTTCAATTTATTTTTATTTATTTTAAATTTCAGTGTAAGAATAAAATTAGATTTTTTAAATGTTTAATGATAACACATCCCTGGCAATGACATCCATCCCATAAAACCCCTGGCAAATGAGCATGACATCCAGCGTGTAGAAGCTTTACTGTAGGACATTGAAGGAGGACAATGTACACACGGGGTACACATAGGGGGAACACAGCTTACACACGAGGGGCACTGGGGGGCACAGCGTACACATGGGGGGCACTGGGGGGACAACGTACACACGGGGGGCACTGGGGGGGGACAACGTACACACGGGGGGCACTGGGGGGACAGCGTACACATGGAGGGCACTGGGGGGGCAGCGTACTCACGGGGGCATGGAGGGGGACAGCGTACACACGGGGGGCACTGGGGGGTGGGGACAGCATACACAAATGGAGGGGCACAGCGTACACACGGGGGCACTACAGCGTACACATGGGGGGGCGCAGCGTACACACTGGCGCACAGCAGCGTACTCACGGGGGCACTGTGGGGGGACAGCAGTGTACACATGGGGGCACTGTGGGTGGGACAGCAGCAAACAGCACGGGGGCACTGTGGGGGGGACAGCAGCGTACACATGTAGTTCCCGCTAGGCTTATTTCACGGGGCGCTGCGCCCTGCCCCTTTAATAGCTGCTGATTTCCGCCCTGCATAGTTAATAGCCGCTGCCGCGCTAGAAGTCTCTTCCCGCTGACAGTGTAAACTGGTAGCGCGGCAGCGTGTGGACTAGCCTATTGGAATGCCTAGGGGGCGTACATTCAATGCTTAGGGCCGGGCCAGCTCAGCTCAAGGGTGCACTCCCTCAGGGCACGGGAGTGCTCACTGCACAGTGCCGCGGTCGCCGCTATTACTAGACTCCTGGCTGCTGCGCGCACACTGCACTCAACTCAGTGTTAGTGAAAGCTCAGTGTAGTGGGAATGGGCAGAGGACCGCAGGCATTGCAGGGATTGCTGTGCGCCCGGAGCCTCCGCCCACCCACCACTCTCAAAGAAAGTTTTTATCTTAAAAAGTGCGCTCAGCGCACAAAAGCGTAGATCCCCTGGAGCCTGGAGTCCCACAGAAGCCAACCACTTGCTGAACCACCAACAGAGGCCCCTAGTCACCCTGCAAATCAGCATCACATCCCGGGCACCACGTGCAGAAGACCCGCGAGTATGATTCTTTATGAAGCTGCCCCAATGCCAGCACTACACCGCGCAGAGCAGTGTCTAGCAACCTAGAGGTAGGAACAGTGCAGCTTTGCTCCATATCCTTTCACAAGAGAGCTTGTGGGGGCATTGCACTCACTGTGTGGGAATTGTGGGCACTGTGGGGGCATTGCGGTCACTGTGGGGGCATTGCACTCACTGTGGGGGAATTTTGGGCACTGTGGGGCATTGCGGGCACTGTGGGGGCATTGTGGGCACTGTGGGAGCATTGCGGGCACTGTGGGGCATTGCAGTAACTGTGGGAGCATTGCTGTCACTGTGGGGGCATTGCAGTCACTGTGGGGGCATTGCGGTCAAGACAGCAGAGAGAGAGAGATAAAGACAGAAGAGAGAGATAAAGACAGCAGAGAGAGAGATAAAGACAGCAGAGAGAGAGATAAAGACAGCAGAGAGAGATAAGGACAGCAGAGAGGACAGCAGAGAGGACAGCAGAGAGAGAGAGATAAGGACAGCAGAGAGAGAGATAAGGACAGCAGAGAGAGAGATAAGGACAGCAGAGAGAGATAAAGACAGCAGAGAGAGATATAAAGGCAGCAGAGAGAGAGATAAAGACAGAAGAGAGAGATAAAGACAGCAGAGAGAGATAAGGACAGCAGAGAGAGATAAGAACAGCAGAGAGGACAGCAGATAGGACAGCAGAGAGAGAGATAAAGACAGCAGAGAGAGAGAGATAAAGACAGCAGAGAGAGATAAAGACAGCAGAGAGAGAGATAAGGACAGCAGAGAGAGAGAGATAAGGACATCAGAGAGAGATAAGGACAGCAGAGAGGACAGCAGATAGGACAGCAGAGAGAGAGATAAGGACAGCAGAGAGAGAGATAAGGAGAGCAGAGAGAGAGATAAGGACAGCAGAGAGAGAGAGAGAGAGATAAGGACAGCAGAGAGAGAGATAAGGACAGCAGAGAGAGAGAAATAAGGACAGCAGAGAGAGAGAGAGAGAGATAAAGACAGCAGAGAGATAAAGACAGCAGAGAGAGATAAAGACAGCAGAGAGAGAGATAAAGACAGCAGAGAGAGATAAAGACAGCAGAGAGAGATAAAGACAGATGAGAGAGATAAAGACAGCAGAGAGAGATAAAGACAGCAGAGAGAGATAAGGACAGCAGAGAGGACAGCAGAGAGATAAGGACAGCAGAGAGAGATAATGACAGCAGAGAGGACAGCAGACAGAGAGATAAGGACAGCAGAGAGAGAGATAAAGACAGCAGAGAGAGATAAAGACAGCAGAGAGGACAGCAGAGAGAGATAAGGACAGCAGAGAGAGAGAAAGAGAGATAAGGACAGCAGAGAGAGAGATAAGGACAGCAGAGAGAGAGAGAGATAAGGACAGCAGAGAGAGAGATAAGGACAGCAGAGAGAGAGAGAGATAAGGACAGCAGAGAGAGAGAGAGAGAGAGAGAGAGATAAAGACAGCAGAGAGAGATAAAGACAGCAGAGAGAGAGATAAAGACAGCAGAGAGAGATAAGGACAGCAGAGAGGACAGCAGAGAGAGAGATAAGGACAGCAGAGAGAGAGATAAGGACAGCAGAGAGAGATAAGGACAGCAGAGAGGACAGCAGAGAGAGAGATAAGGACAGCAGAGAGGACCGCAGAGAGAGAGATAAAGACAGCATAGAGAGAGATAAAGACAGCAGAGAGAGAGATAAAGACAGCAGAGAGGACAGCATAGAGAGAAGAGAGAGATAAGGACAGCAGAAAGAGAGAGATAAGGACAGCAGAAAGAGAGCTAAAGACAGCAGAGAGGACAGCAGAGAGAGAAGAGAGAGAGAGATAAGGACAGCATAAAGAGAGAGATAAGGACAGCAGAGAGAGAGAGAATAAGGACAGCAGAGAGAGAGATAAGGACAGCAGAGAGAGAGAGATAAGGACAGCAGAGAGAGAGATAAGGACAGCAGAGAGAGAGAGATAAGGACAGCCGAGAGAGATAAGGACAGCAGAGAGAAAGATAAAGACAGCAGAGAGAGAGATAAAGACAGCAGAGAGAGAGATAAAGACAGCAGAGAGAGAGATAGACAGCAGAGAGAGAGATATAAAGACAGCAGAGAGAGATAAAGACAGCAGAGAGATAAAGACAGCAGAGAGAGAGAGATAAGGACAGCAGAGAGAGAGATAAGGACAGCAGAGAGGACAGCAGAGAGAGAGAGATAAAGACAGCCGAGAGAGATAAAGACAGCAGAGAGAGAGATAAAGACAGCAAAGAGAGAGAAAGAGATAAAGACAGCAGAGAGAGAGAGATAAAGACAGCAGAGAGAAATAAGGACAGCAGAGAGAGAGATAAGGACAGCAGAGAGAGTGATAAAGACAGCAGAGGGAGAGAGATAAAAACAGCAGAGAGAGAGCTAAAAACAGCAGAGAGATAAAGACAGCAGAGAGAGAGATAAGGACAGGAGAGAGAGAGATAAGGACAGGAGAGAGAGATAAAGACAGCAGAGAGAGATAAGGACGGCAGAGAGAGAGATAAGGACGGCAGAGAGAGAGAGAGAGATAAGGACGGCAGAGAGAGAGAGATAAGGACGGCAGAGAGAGAGATAAGGACGGCAGAGAGAGATAAAGATAAGGACAGCATAGAGAGATAAGGACAGCAGAGAGAGAGATAAAGACAGCAGAGAGAGATAAAGACAGCAGAGAGAGATAAAGACAGCAGAGAGAGATAAAGACAGCAGAGAGAGAGATAAGGAAAGCAGAGAGAGAGAGATAAGGACAGATAGATATATAAGGACAGCAGAGCGAGAGAGATAAGGAGAACAGAGAGAGAGAGAGATAAGGACAGCAGAGAGAGAGAGATAAGGACGGCAGAGAGAGATAAGGACAGCAGAGAGAGAGATAAAGACAGCAGAGAGAGATAAAAAACAGCAGAGAGAGATAGATAAAGAAAGCAGAGAGAGAGATAAAGACAGCAGAGAGAGATAAGGACAGGAGAGAGAGAGATAAAGACAGCAGAGAGAGATAAAGACAGCAGAGAGAGATAAGGATGGCAGAGAGAGAGATAAGGACGGCAGAGAGAGAGATAAGGACGGCAGAGAGAGATAAGGATGGCAGAGAGAGAGAGATAAGGACGGCAGAGAGAGATAAAGATAAGGACAGCAGAGATAGATAAAGACAGCAGAGAGAGAGATAAAGACAGAAGAGAGAGATAAAGATAGCAGAGAGAGAGAGAGAGATAAGGACAGCAGAGAGAGATAAGGACAGCAGAGCGGACACCAGAGAGAGAGAGAGAGAGAGATAAGGACAGCAGAGACAGAGAGAGAGAGATAAAGACAGCAGATAGAGATAGACAGCAGAGAGAGATAAAGACAGCAGAGAGAGATAAAGACAGCAGATAGAGAGAGAGATAAGGACAGCAGAGAGAGAGAGATAAGGAAAGCAGATAGAGATATTAGGACAGCAGAGAGAGAGAGATAAGGACAGCAGAGAGAGAGAGAGAGAGAGAGAGATAAGGACAGCAGAGAGAGAGAGAGAGATAAGGACAGCAGAGAGAGAGAGAGATAAGGACAGCAGAGAGGACAGCAGAGAGAGATAAGGACAGCAGAGAGAGATAAGGACAGCAGAGAGAGAGAGATAAGGACAGCAGAGAGAGAGATAAGGACAGCAGAGAGAGAGAGAGAGAGATAAAGACATCAGAGAGAGATCAGGACAGCAGTGAGAGATAAGGACAGAAGAGAGAGAGAGATAAGGACAGCAGAGAGAGAGAGAGATAAGGACAGCAGAGAGAGATAGATAAGGACAGCAGAGAGAGAGATAAAGACAGCAGAGAGAGATAAGGACAGCAGAGAGAGAGAGAGAGAGAGAGAGATCAGGACAGCAGAGAGAGAGAGAGAGAGAGAGATAAGGACAGTAGAGAGGACAGCAGAGAGATAAGGACAGCAGAGAGAGAGATAAGGACAGCATAGAGAGAGATAAGGACAGCAGAGAGAGAGAGAGATAAGGACAGCAGAGAGAGAGATAAGGACAGCAGAGAGAGAGAGATAAAGACAGCAGAGAGAGATAAGGACAGCAGAGAGAGAGATAAGGACAGCAGAGAGAGAGATAAGGAAAGCAGAGAGAGAGAGAGATAAAGACAGCCGAGAGAGAGATAAGGACAGCAGAGAGAGATAAGAACAGCAGAGAGAGAGAGAGAGAGAGAGATAAAGACAGCAGAGAGAGAGATAAGGACAGCAGAGAGAGAGAGATAAAGACAGCAGAGAGAGAGATAAGGACAGCAGAGAGAGATAAAGACAGCGGAGAGAGAGATAAGGACAGCAGAGAGAGAGAGAGAGAGAGAGAGAGAGAGAGAGAGAGAGAGAGAGATAAGGACAGCAGAGAGAGAGAGAGAGAGATAAAGACAGCAGAGAGAGATAAAGACAGCAGAGAGAGAGAGATAAAGACAGCAGAGAGAGATAAAGACAGCAGAGAGAGAGATAAGGACAGCAGAGAGAGATAAAGACAGCAGAGAGAGAGATAAAGACAGCAGAGAGAGATAAGGACAGCAGAGAGAGATAAGGACAGCAGAGAGGACACCAGAGAGAGATAAGGACAGCAGAGAGAGAGATAAAGACAGCAGAGAGAGATAGACAGCAGAGAGAGATAAAGACAGCAGAGAGAGAGATAAGGAAAGCAGAGAGAGATAAGGACAGCAGATAGAGATATAAGGACAGCAGAGAGAGAGATAAAAACAGCAGAGAGAGAGAGATAAGGAGAGCAGAGAGAGAGAGATAAGGACAGCAGAGAGAGAGAGAGAGAGATAAGGACAGCAGAGAGAGAGAGAGAGATAAAGACAGCAGAGAGAGATAAGGACAGGAGAGAGATATAAAGACAGAAGAGAGAGATAAAGACAGCAGAGAGAGATAAAGACAGCAGAGAGAGATAAGGACGGCAGAGAGAGAGATAAGGACGGCAGAGAGAGAGATAAGGACGGCAGAGAGAGATAAGGATGGCAGAGAGAGAGAGATAAGGACGGCAGAGAGAGAGATAAGGACGGCAGAGAGAGATAAAGATAAGGACAGCAGAGAGAGATAAAGACAGCAGAGAGAGAGAGATAAAGACAGAAGAGAGATAAAGATAGCAGAGAGAGAGATAAGGACAGCAGAGAGAGATAAGGACAGCAGAGAGGACACCAGAGAGAGAGATAAGGACAGCAGAGAGAGAGAGAGAGAGAGAGATAAAGACAGCAGAGAGAGATAGACAGCAGAGAGATATAAAGACAGCAGAGAGATAAAGACAGCAGAGAGAGAGATAAGGACAGCAGAGAGAGAGATAAGGAAAGCAGAGAGAGATATTAGGACAGCAGAGAGAGAGAGATAAGGACAGCAGAGAGTGAGAGAGAGAGATAAGTACAGCAGAGAGAGAGAGATAAGGACAGCAGAGAGAGAGAGAGATAAGGACGGCAGAGAGAGATAAGGACGGCAGAGAGAGAGAGATAAGGACGGCAGATAGAAAGATAAGGACGGCAGAGAGAGATAAAGATAATGACAGCAGAGAGAGATAAAGACAGCAGAGAGAGAGATAAAGACAGAAGAGAGATAAAGATAGCAGAGAGAGAGATAAGGACAGCAGAGAGAGATAAGGACATCAGAGAGGACACCAGAGAGAGAGATAAGGACAGCAGAGAGAGAGAGAGAGAGAGAGATAAAGACAGCAGAGAGAGATAGACAGCAGAGAGAGAGATAAAGACAGCAGAGAGAGATAAAGACAGCAGAGAGAGAGAGATAAGGACAGCAGAGAGAGAGAGATAAGGAAAGCAGAGAGAGATATTAGGACAGCAGAGAGAGAGAGAGATAAGGACAGCAGAGAGAGAGAGAGAGAGAGAGATAAGTACAGCAGAGAGAGAGAGAGATAAGGACAGCAGAGAGAGAGAGAGATAAGGACAGCAGAGAGGACAGCAGAGAGAGATAAGGACAGCAGAGAGAGAGAGATAAGGACAGCAGAGAGAGATAAGGACAGCAGAGAGAGAGAGATAAAGACAGCAGAGAGAGAGATAAGGACAGCAGAGAGAGATAAGGACAGCAGAGAGAGATAGATATAAAGACAGCAGAGAGAGAGAGATAAGGACAGCAGAGAGAGATAGATAAGGACAGCCGAGAGAGAGATAAAGACAGCAGAGAGAGAGATAAGGACAGCAGAGAGAGATAAGGACAGCAGAGAGAGAGAGAGAGAGAGATAAGGACAGCAGAGAGAGATAAGGACAGCAGACAGAGAGAGAGAGATCAGGACAGCAGAGAGAGAGAGATAAGGACAGCAGAGAGGACAGCAGAGAGATAAGGACAGCAGAAAGAGAGATAAGGACAGCATAGAGAGAGAGATAAGGACAGCAGAGAGAGAGAGTTAAGGACAGCAGAGAGAGAGAGATAAGGACAGCAGAGACAGAGATAAAGACAGCAGAGAGAGATTAGGACAGCAGAGAGAGATATAAGGACAGCAGAGAGAGCTAGATAAGGACAGCAGAGAGAGATAAAGACAGCAGAGAGAGAGATAAGGACAGCAGAGAGAGATAAGGACAGCAGAGAGAGAGATAAGGACAGCAGAGAGAGAGAGAGATAAAGACAGCAGAGAGAGAGATAAGGACAGCAGAGAGAGAGAGATAAGGACAGCAGAGAGAGAGCTAAAGACAGCAGAGAGGACAGCAGAGAGAGAAGAGAGAGAGAGATAAGGACAGCATAAAGAGAGAGATAAGGACAGCAGAGAGAGAGAGAATAAGGACAGCAGAGAGAGAGATAAGGACAGCAGAGAGAGAGAGATAAGGACAGCAGAGAGAGAGATAAGGACAGCAGAGAGAGAGAGATAAGGACAGCCGAGAGAGATAAGGACAGCAGAGAGAAAGATAAAGACAGCAGAGAGAGAGATAAAGACAGCAGAGAGAGAGATAAAGACAGCAGAGAGAGAGATAGACAGCAGAGAGAGAGATATAAAGACAGCAGAGAGAGATAAAGACAGCAGAGAGATAAAGACAGCAGAGAGAGAGAGATAAGGACAGCAGAGAGAGAGATAAGGACAGCAGAGAGGACAGCAGAGAGAGAGAGATAAAGACAGCCGAGAGAGATAAAGACAGCAGAGAGAGAGATAAAGACAGCAAAGAGAGAGAAAGAGATAAAGACAGCAGAGAGAGAGAGATAAAGACAGCAGAGAGAAATAAGGACAGCAGAGAGAGAGATAAGGACAGCAGAGAGAGTGATAAAGACAGCAGAGGGAGAGAGATAAAAACAGCAGAGAGAGAGCTAAAAACAGCAGAGAGATAAAGACAGCAGAGAGAGAGATAAGGACAGGAGAGAGAGAGATAAGGACAGGAGAGAGAGATAAAGACAGCAGAGAGAGATAAGGACGGCAGAGAGAGAGATAAGGACGGCAGAGAGAGAGAGAGAGATAAGGACGGCAGAGAGAGAGAGATAAGGACGGCAGAGAGAGAGATAAGGACGGCAGAGAGAGATAAAGATAAGGACAGCATAGAGAGATAAGGACAGCAGAGAGAGAGATAAAGACAGCAGAGAGAGATAAAGACAGCAGAGAGAGATAAAGACAGCAGAGAGAGATAAAGACAGCAGAGAGAGAGATAAGGAAAGCAGAGAGAGAGAGATAAGGACAGATAGATATATAAGGACAGCAGAGCGAGAGAGATAAGGAGAACAGAGAGAGAGAGAGATAAGGACAGCAGAGAGAGAGAGATAAGGACGGCAGAGAGAGATAAGGACAGCAGAGAGAGAGATAAAGACAGCAGAGAGAGATAAAAAACAGCAGAGAGAGATAGATAAAGAAAGCAGAGAGAGAGATAAAGACAGCAGAGAGAGATAAGGACAGGAGAGAGAGAGATAAAGACAGCAGAGAGAGATAAAGACAGCAGAGAGAGATAAGGATGGCAGAGAGAGAGATAAGGACGGCAGAGAGAGAGATAAGGACGGCAGAGAGAGATAAGGATGGCAGAGAGAGAGAGATAAGGACGGCAGAGAGAGATAAAGATAAGGACAGCAGAGATAGATAAAGACAGCAGAGAGAGAGATAAAGACAGAAGAGAGAGATAAAGATAGCAGAGAGAGAGAGAGATAAGGACAGCAGAGAGAGATAAGGACAGCAGAGCGGACACCAGAGAGAGAGAGAGAGAGAGATAAGGACAGCAGAGACAGAGAGAGAGAGATAAAGACAGCAGATAGAGATAGACAGCAGAGAGAGATAAAGACAGCAGAGAGAGATAAAGACAGCAGATAGAGAGAGAGATAAGGACAGCAGAGAGAGAGAGATAAGGAAAGCAGATAGAGATATTAGGACAGCAGAGAGAGAGAGATAAGGACAGCAGAGAGAGAGAGAGAGAGAGAGAGATAAGGACAGCAGAGAGAGAGAGAGATAAGGACAGCAGAGAGAGAGAGAGATAAGGACAGCAGAGAGGACAGCAGAGAGAGATAAGGACAGCAGAGAGAGATAAGGACAGCAGAGAGAGAGAGATAAGGACAGCAGAGAGAGAGATAAGGACAGCAGAGAGAGAGAGAGAGAGATAAAGACATCAGAGAGAGATCAGGACAGCAGTGAGAGATAAGGACAGAAGAGAGAGAGAGATAAGGACAGCAGAGAGAGAGAGAGATAAGGACAGCAGAGAGAGATAGATAAGGACAGCAGAGAGAGAGATAAAGACAGCAGAGAGAGATAAGGACAGCAGAGAGAGAGAGAGAGAGAGAGATCAGGACAGCAGAGAGAGAGAGAGAGAGAGATAAGGACAGTAGAGAGGACAGCAGAGAGATAAGGACAGCAGAGAGAGAGATAAGGACAGCATAGAGAGAGATAAGGACAGCAGAGAGAGAGAGAGATAAGGACAGCAGAGAGAGAGATAAGGACAGCAGAGAGAGAGAGATAAAGACAGCAGAGAGAGATAAGGACAGCAGAGAGAGAGATAAGGACAGCAGAGAGAGAGATAAGGAAAGCAGAGAGAGAGAGAGATAAAGACAGCCGAGAGAGAGATAAGGACAGCAGAGAGAGATAAGAACAGCAGAGAGAGAGAGAGAGAGAGAGAGATAAAGACAGCAGAGAGAGAGATAAGGACAGCAGAGAGAGAGAGATAAAGACAGCAGAGAGAGAGATAAGGACAGCAGAGAGAGATAAAGACAGCGGAGAGAGAGATAAGGACAGCAGAGAGAGAGAGAGAGAGAGAGAGAGAGAGAGAGAGACAAGGACAGCAGAGAGAGAGAGAGAGAGAGATAAAGACAGCAGAGAGAGATAAAGACAGCAGAGAGAGAGAGATAAAGACAGCAGAGAGAGATAAAGACAGCAGAGAGAGAGATAAGGACAGCAGAGAGAGATAAAGACAGCAGAGAGAGAGATAAAGACAGCAGAGAGAGATAAGGACAGCAGAGAGAGATAAGGACAGCAGAGAGGACACCAGAGAGAGATAAGGACAGCAGAGAGAGAGATAAAGACAGCAGAGAGAGATAGACAGCAGAGAGAGATAAAGACAGCAGAGAGAGAGATAAGGAAAGCAGAGAGAGATAAGGACAGCAGATAGAGATATAAGGACAGCAGAGAGAGAGATAAAAACAGCAGAGAGAGAGAGATAAGGAGAGCAGAGAGAGAGAGATAAGGACAGCAGAGAGAGAGAGAGAGAGAGATAAGGACAGCAGAGAGAGAGAGAGAGATAAAGACAGCAGAGAGAGATAAGGACAGGAGAGAGATATAAAGACAGAAGAGAGAGATAAAGACAGCAGAGAGAGATAAAGACAGCAGAGAGAGATAAGGACGGCAGAGAGAGAGATAAGGACGGCAGAGAGAGAGATAAGGACGGCAGAGAGAGATAAGGATGGCAGAGAGAGAGAGATAAGGACGGCAGAGAGAGAGATAAGGACGGCAGAGAGAGATAAAGATAAGGACAGCAGAGAGAGATAAAGACAGCAGAGAGAGAGATAAAGACAGAAGAGAGATAAAGATAGCAGAGAGAGAGATAAGGACAGCAGAGAGAGATAAGGACAGCAGAGAGGACACCAGAGAGAGAGATAAGGACAGCAGAGAGAGAGAGAGAGAGAGATAAAGACAGCAGAGAGAGATAGACAGCAGAGAGATATAAAGACAGCAGAGAGATAAAGACAGCAGAGAGAGAGATAAGGACAGCAGAGAGAGAGATAAGGAAAGCAGAGAGAGATATTAGGACAGCAGAGAGAGAGAGATAAGGACAGCAGAGAGTGAGAGAGAGATAAGTACAGCAGAGAGAGAGAGATAAGGACAGCAGAGAGAGAGAGAGATAAGGACGGCAGAGAGAGATAAGGACGGCAGAGAGAGAGAGATAAGGACGGCAGATAGAAAGATAAGGACGGCAGAGAGAGATAAAGATAATGACAGCAGAGAGAGATAAAGACAGCAGAGAGAGAGATAAAGACAGAAGAGAGATAAAGATAGCAGAGAGAGAGATAAGGACAGCAGAGAGAGATAAGGACATCAGAGAGGACACCAGAGAGAGAGATAAGGACAGCAGAGAGAGAGAGAGAGAGATAAAGACAGCAGAGAGAGATAGACAGCAGAGAGAGAGATAAAGACAGCAGAGAGAGATAAAGACAGCAGAGAGAGAGAGATAAGGACAGCAGAGAGAGAGAGATAAGGAAAGCAGAGAGAGATATTAGGACAGCAGAGAGAGAGAGAGATAAGGACAGCAGAGAGAGAGAGAGAGAGAGATAAGTACAGCAGAGAGAGAGAGAGATAAGGACAGCAGAGAGAGAGAGAGATAAGGACAGCAGAGAGGACAGCAGAGAGAGATAAGGACAGCAGAGAGAGAGAGATAAGGACAGCAGAGAGAGATAAGGACAGCAGAGAGAGAGAGATAAAGACAGCAGAGAGAGAGATAAGGACAGCAGAGAGAGATAAGGACAGCAGAGAGATAGATATAAAGACAGCAGAGAGAGAGAGATAAGGACAGCAGAGAGAGATAGATAAGGACAGCCGAGAGAGAGATAAAGACAGCAGAGAGAGAGATAAGGACAGCAGAGAGAGATAAGGACAGCAGAGAGAGAGAGAGAGAGAGAGATAAGGACAGCAGAGAGAGATAAGGACAGCAGACAGAGAGAGAGAGATCAGGACAGCAGAGAGAGAGAGATAAGGACAGCAGAGAGGACAGCAGAGAGATAAGGACAGCAGAAAGAGAGATAAGGACAGCATAGAGAGAGAGATAAGGACAGCAGAGAGAGAGAGTTAAGGACAGCAGAGAGAGAGAGATAAGGACAGCAGAGACAGAGATAAAGACAGCAGAGAGAGATTAGGACAGCAGAGAGAGATATAAGGACAGCAGAGAGAGCTAGATAAGGACAGCAGAGAGAGATAAAGACAGCAGAGAGAGAGATAAGGACAGCAGAGAGAGATAAGGACAGCAGAGAGAGAGATAAGGACAGCAGAGAGAGAGAGAGATAAAGACAGCAGAGAGAGAGATAAGGACAGCAGAGAGAGAGAGATAAGGACAGCAGAGAGAGAGATAAAGACAGCAGAGAGAGAGATAAAGACAGCAGAGAGAGAGATAAAGACAGCAGAGAGAGAGATAAAGACAGCAGAGAGAGAGAGAGAGAGAGATAAGGACAACAGAGAGAGAGAGATAAAGACAGCAGAGAGAGAGAGAGATAAAGACAGCAGAGAGAGACAAGGACAGCTGAGAGAGATAAAGACAGCAGAGAGAGATAAAGACAGCAGAGAGAGATAAGGACAGCAGAGAGAGCGAGATAAGGACAGCAGAGAGAGAGATAAGGACAGCAGAGAGAGAGAAAAGGACAGCAGAGAGAGAGAGATAAAGACAGCAGAGAAAGAGAGAGAGATAAGGACAGCAGAGAGAGAGATAAGGACAGCAGAGAGAGAGATAAGGACAGCAGAGAGAGAGAGAGATAAAGACAGCAGAGAGAGAGAGAGATAAGGACAGCAGAGAGAGAGAGATAAGGACAGCAGAGAGAGAGAGATAAAGACAGCAGAGAGAGAGATAAAGACAGCAGAGAGAGATAAAGACAGCAGAGAGAGATAAAGACAGCAGAGTGAGAGAGAGAGATAAGGACAACAGAGAGAGAGATAAATACAGCAGAGAGAGATAAAGACAGCAGAGAGAGACAAGGACAGCTGAGAGAGAGATAAAGACAGCAGAGAGAGATAAAGACAGCAGAGAGAGATAAGGACAGCAGAGAGAGCGAGATAAGGACAGCAGAGAGAGAGATAAGGACAGCAGAGAGAGAGAGATAAGGGCAGCAGAGAGAGAGAGATAAGGACAGCAGAGAGAGATATATAAGGACAGCAGAGAGAGATATATAAGGACAGCAGAGAGAGATATAAGGACAGCAGAGAGAGAGAGATAAGGACAGCAGAGAGATAGATAAAGACAGCAGAGAGAGATAAGGACAGCAGAGAGAGAGATAAAGACAGCAGAGAGAGAGATAAGGACAGCAGAGAGAGATAAGGACAGCAGAGAGAGAGAGAGATAAGGACATCAGAGAGAGATAAGGACAGCAGAGAGAGAGATAAGGACAGCAGAGAGAGAGATAAGGACAGCAGAGAGAGATAATGTCTTTGTCTGCTGTCTGCAGAGAGAGAGATAAAGACAGCAGAGAGAGAGAGATAAAGACAGCAGAGAGAGATAAGGACAGCAGAGAGAGATAAAGACAGCAGAGAGAGATAAGGACAGCAGAGAGAGAGAGATAAAGACAGCAGAGAGAGAGATAAGGACAGCAGAGAGAGATAAGGACAGCAGAGAGAGAGATAAGGACAGCAGAGAGAGAGAGATAAGGACAGCAGAGAGAGAGAGATAAGGACAGCAGAGAGAGAGATAAGGACAGCAGAGAGAGAGAGATCTAAGGACAGCAGAGAGAGAGAGAGAGAGAGATAAGGACAGCAGACAGAGAGAGATAAGGACAGCAGAGAGAGAGATAAGGACAGCAGAGAGAGATAAAGACAGCAGAGAGAGAGATAAGGACAGCAGAGAGATAAAGTCAGCAGAGAGAGATAAAGTCAGCAGAGAGAGATAAAGACAGCAGAGAGAGATAAGGACAGCTGAGAGAGAGATAAAGACAGCAGAGAGAGATAAAGACAGCAGAGAGGACAGTAGAGAGAGATAAGGACAGCAGAGAGAGAGAGGGATAAGGACAGCAGAGAGAGAGATAAGGACAGCAGAGAGAGAGAGAGAGATAAGGAGAGCAGAGAGAGAGATAAGGACAGCAGAGAGAGATAGAGATAAGGACAGCAGAGAGAGAGAGAGATAAGGACAGCAGAGAGAGAGATAAAGACAGCAGAGAGAGATAGATAAAGACAGCAGAGAGAGAGATAAAGACAGCAGAGAGAGATAAGGACAGGAGAGAGGGATAAAGACAGAAGAGAGAGATAAAGACAGCAGAGAGAGATAAGGACGGCAGAGAGAGAGATAAGGACGGCAGAGAGAGAGATAAGGACGGCAGAGAGAGATAAGGACGGCAGAGAGAGAGAGATAAGGACGGCAGAGAGAGAGAGCTAAGGACGGCAGAGAGAGATAAAGATAAGGACAGCAGAGAGAGATAAAGACAGCAGAGAGAGAGATAAAGACAGAAGAGAGATAAAGATAGCAGAGAGAGAGATAAGGACAGCAGAGAGAGATAAGGACAGCAGAGAGGACACCAGAGAGAGATAAGGACAGCAGAGAGAGAGAGAGATAAAGACAGCAGAGAGAGATAGACAGCAGAGAGAGATAAAGACAGCAGAGAGAGATAAAGACAGCAGAGAGAGAGATAAGGACAGCAGAGAGAGAGAGATAAGGAAAGCAGAGAGAGATATAAGGACAGCAGAGAGAGAGAGAGAGATAAGGACAGCAGAGAGAGAGAGAGAGAGATAAGTACAGCAGAGAGAGAGAGATAAGGACAGCAGAGAGAGAGAGAGAGATAAGGACAGCAGAGAGGACAGCAGAGAGAGATAAGGACAGCAGAGAGAGAGATAAGGACAGCAGAGAGAGAGATAAGGACAGTAGAGAGAGATAAGGACAGCAGAGAGAGAGAGATAAAGACAGCAGAGAGAGATAAGGACAGCAGAGAGAGAGAGATAAATACAGCAGAGAGAGAGAGATAAGGACAGCAGAGAGAGATAGATAAGGACAGCCGAGAGAGAGATAAAGACAGCAGAGAGAGAGATAAGGACAGCAGAAAGAGATAAGGACAGCAGAGAGAGAGAGAGATCAGGACAGCAGAGAGAGAGAGATAAGGACAGCAGAGAGGACAGCAGAGAGATAAGGACAGCAGAAAGAGAGATAAGGACAGCATAGAGAGAGAGATAAGGACAGCAGAGAGAGAGATAAGGACAGCAGAGAGAGAGAGATAAGGACAGCAGAGAGAGAGAGATAAGGACAGCAGAGAGAGATAAGGACAGCAGAGAGAGAGATAAGGACAGCAGAGAGAGAGATAAGGACAGCAGAGAGAGAGAGAGAGAGATAAAGACAGCAGAGAGAGAGAGAGTTAAGGACAGCAGAGAGAGAGAGAGAGATAAGGACAGCAGAGAGAGATAAAGACAGCAGAGAGAGAGAGAGAGATAAAGACAGCAGAGAGAGAGAGATAAAGACAGCAGAGAGAGATAAAGACAGCAGAGAGAGATAAGGACAACAGAGAGAGAGATAAAGACAACAGAGAGAGAGATAAAGACAGCAGAGAGAGACAAGGACAGCAGAGAGAGAGAGATAAGGAAAGCAGAGAGAGATATAAGGACAGCAGAGAGAGAGAGAGAGATAAGGACAGCAGAGAGAGAGAGAGAGAGATAAGTACAGCAGAGAGAGAGAGATAAGGACAGCAGAGAGAGAGAGAGAGAGAGAGATAAGGACAGCAGAGAGGACAGCAGAGAGAGATAAGGACAGCAGAGAGAGAGATAAGGACAGCAGAGAGAGAGATAAGGACAGCAGAGAGAGATAAGGACAGCAGAGAGAGAGAGATAAAGACAGCAGAGAGAGATAAGGACAGCAGAGAGAGAGAGATAAATACAGCAGAGAGAGAGAGATAAGGACAGCAGAGAGAGAGAGATAAGGACAGCCGAGAGAGAGATAAAGACAGCAGAGAGAGAGATAAGGACAGCAGAAAGAGATAAGGACAGCAGAGAGAGAGAGAGAGAGATCAGGACAGCAGAGAGAGAGAGATAAGGACAGCAGAGAGGACAGCAGAGAGATAAGGACAGCAGAAAGAGAGATAAGGACAGCATAGAGAGAGAGATAAGGACAGCAGAGAGAGAGATAAGGACAGCAGAGAGAGAGAGATAAGGACAGCAGAGAGAGAGAGAGATAAGGACAGCAGAGAGAGATAAGGACAGCAGAGAGAGAGATAAGGACAGCAGAGAGAGAGATAAGGACAGCAGAGAGAGAGAGAGAGAGATAAAGACAGCAGAGAGAGAGAGTTAAGGACAGCAGAGAGAGAGAGAGAGAGAGAGATAAGGACAGCAGAGAGAGAGATAAAGACAGCAGAGAGAGAGAGAGAGATAAAGACAGCAGAGAGAGAGATAAAGACAGCAGAGAGAGATAAAGACAGCAGAGAGAGATAAGGACAACAGAGAGAGAGATAAAGACAACAGAGAGAGAGATAAAGACAGCAGAGAGAGACAAGGACAGCTGAGAGAGAGATAAAGACAGCAGAGAGAGATAAAGACAGCAGAGAGAGCGAGATAAGGACAGCAGAGAGAGAGATAAGGACAGCAGAGAGAGAGAGATAAGGGCAGCAAAGAGAGAGAGATAAGGACAGCAGAGAGATATATAAGGACAGCAGAGAGAGATATATAAGGACAGCAGAGAGAGAGATATAAGGACAGCAGAGAAAGAGATAAGGACAGCAGAGAGAGAGAGAGAGATAAGGACAGCAGAGAGATAGATAAAGACAGCAGAGAGAGATATAGACAGCAGAGAGATATAAAGACAGCAGAGAGAGAGAGATAAGGACAGCAGAGAGAGATAAAGACAGCAGAGAGAGAGAGAGAGATAAGGACAGCAGAGAGAGATAAGGGCAGCAGAGAGAGATAAGGACAGAAGAGAGAGAGATAAGGACAGCAGAGAGAGAGAGCTAAAGACAGCAGAGAGAGAGAGAGAGAGAGAGATAAAGACAGCAGAGAGAGATAAAGACAGCAGAGAGAGATAAGGACAGCAGAGAGAGATAAAGACAGCAGAGAGAGATAAGGACAGCAGAGAGAGAGAGATAAAGACAGCAGAGAGAGAGAGATAAGGACAGCAGAGAGAGAGATAAGGACAGCAGAGAGAGATAAGGACAGCAGAGAGAGAGAGAGATAAAGACAGCAGGGAGAGAGAGATAAGGACAGCAGAGAGAGATAAGGACAGCAGAGAGAGAGAGAGAGATAAGGACAGCAGAGAGGACAACAGAGAGATAAGGACAGCAGAGAGAGAGATCAGGACAGCAGAGAGAGATAAGGACAGCAGACAGAGAGAGAGAGATCAGGACAGCAGAGAGAGAGAGAGATAAGGACAGCAGAGAGGACAGCAGAGAGATAAGGACAGCAGAAAGAGAGATAAGGACAGCATAGAGAGAGAGATAAGGACAGCAGAGAGAGAGAGTTAAGGCCCCCATACACTAGGGCGACTTGTCCTTAGGACAAGTCGCCCCCGACTTCCCTCTGAGCTTCCCCGGCTGCTCCCCGGCTGAGCTTGATTAGATTGGCACTTGATGTGCCATTTTTTACATGTGATAAATCGTCTCGATTTATCACATGTAAAAAACCCGGGGAGCAGGGGGGGGGGGGGCTACAGAGGTGGGAGCAGGGGGGCTGGGGACGCTGCGGGGGACACTTCTGTGTCCCCCGCTGCTGGGGACGCTGCGGGGGACAGCGTCTGTGCTGCGCGGCGGTAGAGGGAGCAGGGGGTCTGGGGACGCTGCGGGGGACACGTCTGTGTCCCCCGCTGCGGGGGACAGCGTCTGTGCGGCAAAGCAGTAGAGGGAGCAGGGGGGGCTGGGGACGCTGCGGGGGACACAGGCGGCATAGAGCCGGGCAGGGGGAGCCGGCCGGGAGCTGTCAGTAATGAATAAAAAAAAAAAGCCCATACAATGAATGGGCAGCCTGTGATTGGCTGCTGAGCGCTCTCTCAGCCAATTGCTGACTGGCTGAGAGAGCGCTCAGCCAATCACAGGCCGCCCATTCATTGTATGGGCTTTTTTTTTTTTATTCATTACTGACAGCTCCCGGCCGGCTCCCCCTGCCCGGCTCTATGCCGCCTGTGTCCCCCGCAGCGTCCCCAGCCCCCCCTGCTCCCTCTACCGCCGCGCCGCCCCGCCCCACTAGGTCCCAAGTCGGGTGGTCGGACGTGCAGCAGGTCCGACCACCCGACGCAGATCCGATGCGCACGGGACCGCGCATCGGATCTGAGGGGACATCAAAACTAGCCGATTTTGGTCCGATTTTGGCCAGATCCGACTGATCTGGCTGAAATCTGACCAAAATCGGCTAGTGTATGGGGGCCTTTAAGGACAGCAGAGAGAGAGAGATAAGGACAGCAGAGACAGAGATAAAGACAGCAGAGAGAGATTAGGACAGCAGAGAGAGATATAAGGACAGCAGAGAGAGAGAGATAAGGACAGCAGAGAGAGATAAAGACAGCAGAGAGAGAGATAAGGACAGCAGAGAGAGATAAGGACAGCAGAGAGAGAGATAAGGACAGCAGAGAGAGAGAGAGATAAAGACAGCAGAGAGAGAGAGATAAGGACAGCAGAGAGAGAGAGAGAGAGATAAGGACAGCAGAGAGAGAGATAAAGACAGCAGAGAGAGAGATAAAGACAGCAGAGAGAGATAAAGACAGCAGAGAGAGATAAAGACAACAGAGAGAGAGAGATAAGGACAACAGAGAGAGAGATAAAGACAGCAGAGAGAGAGAGATAAAGACAGCAGAGAGAGACAAGGACAGCTGAGAGAGAGATAAAGACAGCAGAGAGAGATAAAGACAGCAGAGAGAGATAAGGACAGCAGAGAGAGCGAGATAAGGACAGCAGAGAGAGAGAGATAAGGACAGCAGAGAGAGAGATAAGGACAGCAGAGAGAGAGAGATAAAGACAGCAGAGAGAGAGAGAGAGATAAGGACAGCAGAGAGAGAGATAAGGACAGCAGAGAGAGAGATAAGGACAGCAGAGAGAGAGATAAAGACAGCAGAGAGAGAGAGAGATAAGGACAGCAGAGAGAGAGAGATAAGGACAGCAGAGAGAGAGAGAGATAAAGACAGCAGAGAGAGATAAAGACAGCAGAGAGAGATAAAGACAGCAGAGTGAGAGAGAGATATAAGGACAACAGAGAGAGAGATAAATACAGCAGAGAGAGATAAAGACAGCAGAGAGAGACAAGGACAGCTGAGAGAGAGATAAAGACAGCAGAGAGAGATAAAGACAGCAGAGAGAGATAAGGACAGCAGAGAGAGCGAGATAAGGACAGCAGAGAGAGAGATAAGGACAGCAGAGAGAGAGAGAGATAAGGGCAGCAGAGAGAGAGAGATAAGGACAGCAGAGATAGATATATAAGGACAGCAGAGAGAGATATATAAGGACAGCAGAGAGAGATATAAGGACAGCAGAGAGAGAGAGATAAGGACAGCAGAGAGATAGATAAAGACAGCAGAGAGAGATATAGACAGCAGAGAGATATAAAGACAGCAGAGAGAGAGAGATAAGGACAGCAGAGAGAGATAAAGACAGCAGAGAGAGAGAGATAAGGACATCAGAGAGAGATAAGGACAGCAGAGAGAGAGATAAGGACAGCAGAGAGAGAGAGAGATAAGGACAGCAGAGAGAGATAATGTCTTTGTCTGCTGTCTGCAGAGAGAGAGATAAAGACAGCAGAGAGAGAGAGAGAGATAAAGACAGCAGAGAGAGATAAGGACAGCAGAGAGATAAAGACAGCAGAGAGAGATAAGGACAGCAGAAAGAGAGAGATAAAGACAGCAGAGAGAGAGATAAGGACAGCAGAGAGAGATAAGGACAGCAGAGAGAGAGATAAGGACAGCAGAGAGAGAGATAAGGACAGCAGAGAGATAGAGATAAGGACAGCAGAGAGAGAGATAAGGACAGCAGAGAGAGAGAGATCTAAGGACAGCAGAGAGAGAGAGATAAGGACAGCAGACAGAGAGAGATAAGGACAGCAGAGAGAGAGAGATAAGGACAGCAGAGAGAGATAAAGACAGCAGAGAGAGATAAGGACAGCAGAAAGAGAGAGATAAAGACAGCAGAGAGAGAGATAAGGACAGCAGAGAGAGATAAGGACAGCAGAGAGAGAGAGATAAGGACAGCAGAGAGAGAGATAAGGACAGCAGAGAGATAGAGATAAGGACAGCAGAGAGAGAGATAAGGACAGCAGAGAGAGAGAGATCTAAGGACAGCAGAGAGAGAGAGATAAGGACAGCAGACAGAGAGAGATAAGGACAGCAGAGAGAGAGATAAGGACAGCAGAGAGAGATAAAGACAGCAGAGAGAGATAAGGACAGCAGAGAGATAAAGTCAGCAGAGAGAGATAAAGACAGCAGAGAAATAGATAAAGACAGCAGAGAGAGATAAGGACAGCTGAGAGAGAGATAAAGACAGCAGAGAGAGATAAAGACAGCAGAGAGGACAGTAGAGAGAGATAAGGACAGCAGAGAGAGAGAGGGATAAGGACAGCAGAGAGAGAGATAAGGACAGCAGAGAGAGAGAGAGATAAGGAGAGCAGAGAGAGAGAGATAAGGACAGCAGAGAGAGATAGAGATAAGGACAGCAGAGAGAGAGAGAGAGATAAGGACAGCAGAGAGAGAGATAAAGACAGCAGAGAGAGATAGATAAAGACAGCAGAGAGAGAGATAAAGACAGCAGAGAGAGATAAGGACAGGAGAGAGGGATAAAGACAGAAGAGAGAGATAAAGACAGCAGAGAGAGATAAAGACAGCAGAGAGAGAGATAAGGACGGCAGAGAGAGAGATAAGGACGGCAGAGAGAGAGATAAGGACGGCAGAGAGAGATAAGGACGGCAGAGAGAGAGAGATAAGGACGGCAGAGAGAGATAAAGATAAGGACAGCAGAGAGAGATAAAGACAGCAGAAAGAGAGATAAAGACAGAAGAGAGATAAAGATAGCAGAGAGAGAGATAAGGACAGCAGAGAGAGATAAGGACAGCAGAAAGGACACCAGAGAGAGATAAGGACAGCAGAGAGAGAGAGAGATAAAGACAGCAGAGAGAGATAGACAGCAGAGAGAGATAAAGACAGCAGAGAGAGATAAAGACAGCAGAGAGAGAGATAAGGACAGCAGAGAGAGAGAGATAAGGAAAGCAGAGAGAGATATAAGGACAGCAGAGAGAGAGAGAGATAAGGACAGCAGAGAGAGAGAGAGAGAGAGATAAGTACAGCAGAGAGAGAGAGAGATAAGGATAGCAGAGAGAGAGAGAGATAAGGACAGCAGAGAGGACAGCAGAGAGAGATAAGGACAGCAGAGAGAGAGATAAGGACAGCAGAGAGAGATAAGGACAGCAGAGAGAGAGAGAGAGAGAGAGATAAAGACAGCAGAGAGAGAGATAAGGACAGCAGAGAGAGAGATAAAGACAGCAGAGAGAGAGAGATAAGGACAGCAGAGAGAGATAGATAAGGACAGCCGAGAGAGAGATAAAGACAGCAGAGAGAGAGATAAGGACAGCAGAGAGAGATAAGGACAGCAGAGAGAGAGAGAGAGAGATCAGGACAGCAGAGAGAGAGAGATAAGGACAGCAGAGAGGACAGCAGAGAGATAAGGACAGCAGAAAGAGAGATAAGGACAGCATAGAGAGAGAGATAAGGACAGCAGAGAGAGAGATAAGGACAGCAGAGAGAGAGAGATAAGGACAGCAGAGAGAGATATAAGGACAGCAGAGAGAGAGAGATAAGGACAGCAGAGAGATAGATAAAGACAGCAGAGAGAGATATAGACAGCAGAGAGATATAAAGACAGCAGAGAGAGAGAGATAAGGACAGCAGAGAGAGATAAAGACAGCAGAGAGAGAGAGAGATAAGGACATCAGAGAGAGATAAGGACAGCAGAGAGAGAGATAAGGACAGCAGAGAGAGAGAGAGATAAGGACAGCAGAGAGAGATAATGTCTTTGTCTGCTGTCTGCAGAGAGAGAGATAAAGACAGCAGAGAGAGAGAGAGATAAAGACAGCAGAGAGAGATAAGGACAGCAGAGAGAGATAAAGACAGCAGAGAGAGATAAGGACAGCAGAAAGAGAGAGATAAAGACAGCAGAGAGAGAGATAAGGACAGCAGAGAGAGATAAGGACAGCAGAGAGAGAGATAAGGACAGCAGAGAGAGAGATAAGGACAGCAGAGAGATAGAGATAAGGACAGCAGAGAGAGAGATAAGGACAGCAGAGAGAGAGAGATCTAAGGACAGCAGAGAGAGAGAGATAAGGACAGCAGACAGAGAGAGATAAGGACAGCAGAGAGAGAGAGATAAGGACAGCAGAGAGAGATAAAGACAGCAGAGAGAGATAAGGACAGCAGAGAGATAAAGTCAGCAGAGAGAGATAAAGACAGCAGAGAAATAGATAAAGACAGCAGAGAGAGATAAGGACAGCTGAGAGAGAGATAAAGACAGCAGAGAGAGATAAAGACAGCAGAGAGGACAGTAGAGAGAGATAAGGACAGCAGAGAGAGAGAGGGATAAGGACAGCAGAGAGAGAGAGATAAGGACAGCAGAGAGAGAGAGAGATAAGGAGAGCAGAGAGAGAGAGATAAGGACAGCAGAGAGAGATAGAGATAAGGACAGCAGAGAGAGAGAGAGAGATAAGGACAGCAGAGAGAGAGATAAAGACAGCAGAGAGAGATAGATAAAGACAGCAGAGAGAGAGATAAAGACAGCAGAGAGAGATAAGGACAGGAGAGAGGGATAAAGACAGAAGAGAGAGATAAAGACAGCAGAGAGAGATAAAGACAGCAGAGAGAGAGATAAGGACGGCAGAGAGAGAGATAAGGACGGCAGAGAGAGAGATAAGGACGGCAGAGAGAGATAAGGACGGCAGAGAGAGAGAGATAAGGACGGCAGAGAGAGATAAAGATAAGGACAGCAGAGAGAGATAAAGACAGCAGAAAGAGAGATAAAGACAGAAGAGAGATAAAGATAGCAGAGAGAGAGATAAGGACAGCAGAGAGAGATAAGGACAGCAGAGAGGACACCAGAGAGAGATAAGGACAGCAGAGAGAGAGAGAGATAAAGACAGCAGAGAGAGATAGACAGCAGAGAGAGATAAAGACAGCAGAGAGAGATAAAGACAGCAGAGAGAGAGATAAGGACAGCAGAGAGAGAGAGATAAGGAAAGCAGAGAGAGATATAAGGACAGCAGAGAGAGAGAGAGATAAGGACAGCAGAGAGAGAGAGAGAGAGAGAGAGAGATAAGTACAGCAGAGAGAGAGAGAGATAAGGATAGCAGAGAGAGAGAGAGATAAGGACAGCAGAGAGGACAGCAGAGAGAGATAAGGACAGCAGAGAGAGAGATAAGGACAGCAGAGAGAGAGATAAGGACAGCAGAGAGAGATAAGGACAGCAGAGAGAGAGAGAGAGAGATAAAGACAGCAGAGAGAGAGATAAGGACAGCAGAGAGAGAGATAAAGACAGCAGAGAGAGAGAGATAAGGACAGCAGAGAGAGATAGATAAGGACAGCCGAGAGAGAGATAAAGACAGCAGAGAGAGAGATAAGGACAGCAGAGAGAGATAAGGACAGCAGAGAGAGAGAGAGAGAGATCAGGACAGCAGAGAGAGAGATAAGGACAGCAGAGAGGACAGCAGAGAGATAAGGACAGCAGAAAGAGAGATAAGGACAGCATAGAGAGAGAGATAAGGACAGCAGAGAGAGAGATAAGGACAGCAGAGAGAGAGAGATAAGGACAGCAGAGAGAGAGATATAAGGACAGCAGAGAGAGATAAGGACAGCAGAGAGAGAGATAAGGACAGCAGAGAGAGAGATAAGGACAGCAGAGAGAGAGAGAGAGATAAAGACAGCAGAGAGAGAGAGTTAAGGACAGCAGAGAGAGAGAGAGAGAGATAAGGACAGCAGAGAGAGATAAAGACAGCAGAGAGAGAGACAGAGAGAGAGATAAAGACAGCAGAGAGAGAGAGAGAGAGAGAGAGAGAGAGAGAGAGAGAGATAAAGACAGCAGAGAGAGATAAAGACAGCAGAGAGAGATAAGGACAACAGAGAGAGATAAAGACAACAGAGAGAGAGATAAAGACAGCAGAGAGAGACAAGGACAGCTGAGAGAGAGATAAAGACAGCAGAGAGAGATAAAGACAGCAGAGAGAGCGAGATAAGGACAGCAGAGAGAGAGATAAGGACAGCAGAGAGAGAGAGATAAGGGCAGCAGAGAGAGAGAGAGATAAGGACAGCAGAGAGATATATAAGGACAGCAGAGAGAGATATATAAGGACAGCAGAGAGAGAGATATAAGGACAGCAGAGAAAGAGATAAGGACAGCAGAGAGAGAGAGAGATAAGGACAGCAGAGAGATAGATAAAGACAGCAGAGAGAGATATAGACAGCAGAGAGATATAAAGACAGCAGAGAGAGAGATAAGGACAGCAGAGAGAGATAAAGACAGCAGAGAGAGAGAGAGATAAGGACAGCAGAGAGAGATAAGGGCTGCAGAGAGAGATAAGGACAGCAGAGAGAGAGATAAGGACAGCAGAGAGAGAGCTAAAGACAGCAGAGAGAGAGAGAGAGAGAGAGAGAGAGAGAGAGAGAGATAAAGACAGCAGAGAGAGAGATAAAGACAGCAGAGAGAGATAAGGACAGCAGAGAGATAAAGACAGCAGAGAGAGATAAGGACAGCAGAGAGAGATAAGGACAGCAGAGAGAGAGAGATAAGGACAGCAGAGAGAGAGAGATAAGGACAGCAGAGAGAGATAAGGACAGCAGAGAGAGAGATAAGGACAGCAGAGAGAGATATAGACAGCAGAGAGATATAAAGACAGCAGAGAGAGAGATAAGGACAGCAGAGAGAGATAAAGACAGCAGAGAGAGAGACAGAGAGAGAGATAAAGACAGCAGAGAGAGAGAGAGAGAGAGAGAGAGAGAGAGAGAGAGATAAAGACAGCAGAGAGAGATAAAGACAGCAGAGAGAGATAAGGACAACAGAGAGAGATAAAGACAACAGAGAGAGAGATAAAGACAGCAGAGAGAGACAAGGACAGCTGAGAGAGAGATAAAGACAGCAGAGAGAGATAAAGACAGCAGAGAGAGCGAGATAAGGACAGCAGAGAGAGAGATAAGGACAGCAGAGAGAGAGAGATAAGGGCAGCAGAGAGAGAGAGAGATAAGGACAGCAGAGAGATATATAAGGACAGCAGAGAGAGATATATAAGGACAGCAGAGAGAGAGATATAAGGACAGCAGAGAAAGAGATAAGGACAGCAGAGAGAGAGAGAGATAAGGACAGCAGAGAGATAGATAAAGACAGCAGAGAGAGATATAGACAGCAGAGAGATATAAAGACAGCAGAGAGAGAGATAAGGACAGCAGAGAGAGATAAAGACAGCAGAGAGAGAGAGAGATAAGGACAGCAGAGAGAGATAAGGGCTGCAGAGAGAGATAAGGACAGCAGAGAGAGAGATAAGGACAGCAGAGAGAGAGCTAAAGACAGCAGAGAGAGAGAGAGAGAGAGAGAGAGAGATAAAGACAGCAGAGAGAGAGATAAAGACAGCAGAGAGAGATAAGGACAGCAGAGAGATAAAGACAGCAGAGAGAGATAAGGACAGCAGAGAGAGATAAGGACAGCAGAGAGAGAGAGATAAGGACAGCAGAGAGAGAGAGATAAGGACAGCAGAGAGAGATAAGGACAGCAGAGAGAGAGATAAGGACAGCAGAGAGAGAGATAAGGACAGCAGAGAGAGAGAGAGATAAAGACAGCAGAGAGAGAGAGTTAAGGACAGCAGAGAGAGAGAGAGAGAGAGAGATAAGGACAGCAGAGAGAGATAAAGACAGCAGAGAGAGAGACAGAGAGAGAGATAAAGACAGCAGAGAGAGAGAGAGAGAGAGAGATAGAGACAGCAGAGAGAGATAAAGACAGCAGAGAGAGATAAGGACAACAGAGAGAGAGATAAAGACAACAGAGAGAGAGATAAAGACAGCAGAGAGAGACAAGGACAGCTGAGAGAGAGATAAAGACAGCAGAGAGAGATAAAGACAGCAGAGAGAGCGAGATAAGGACAGCAGAGAGAGAGATAAGGACAGCAGAGAGAGAGATAAGGGCAGCAGAGAGAGAGAGAGATAAGGACAGCAGAGAGATATATAAGGACAGCAGAGAGAGAGATATATAAGGACAGCAGAGAGAGAGATATAAGGACAGCAGAGAAAGAGATAAGGACAGCAGAGAGAGAGAGAGAGATAAGGACAGCAGAGAGATAGATAAAGACAGCAGAGAGAGATATAGACAGCAGAGAGATATAAAGACAGCAGAGAGAGAGATAAGGACAGCAGAGAGAGATAAAGACAGCAGAGAGAGAGAGAGATAAGGACAGCAGAGAGAGATAAGGGCTGCAGAGAGAGATAAGGACAGCAGAGAGAGAGATAAGGACAGCAGAGAGAGAGCTAAAGACAGCAGAGAGAGAGAGAGAGAGAGAGAGAGAGAGAGAGAGATAAAGACAGCAGAGAGAGAGATAAAGACAGCAGAGAGAGATAAGGACAGCAGAGAGATAAAGACAGCAGAGAGAGATAAGGACAGCAGAGAGAGATAAGGACAGCAGAGAGAGAGAGATAAGGACAGCAGAGAGAGAGAGATAAGGACAGCAGAGAGAGATAAGGACAGCAGAGAGAGAGATAAGGACAGCAGAGAGAGATATAGACAGCAGAGAGATATAAAGACAGCAGAGAGAGAGATAAGGACAGCAGAGAGAGATAAAGACAGCAGAGAGAGAGACAGAGAGAGAGATAAAGACAGCAGAGAGAGAGAGAGAGAGAGAGAGAGAGAGAGAGAGAGAGAGATAAAGACAGCAGAGAGAGATAAAGACAGCAGAGAGAGATAAGGACAACAGAGAGAGATAAAGACAACAGAGAGAGAGATAAAGACAGCAGAGAGAGACAAGGACAGCTGAGAGAGAGATAAAGACAGCAGAGAGAGATAAAGACAGCAGAGAGAGCGAGATAAGGACAGCAGAGAGAGAGATAAGGACAGCAGAGAGAGAGAGATAAGGGCAGCAGAGAGAGAGAGAGATAAGGACAGCAGAGAGATATATAAGGACAGCAGAGAGAGATATATAAGGACAGCAGAGAGAGAGATATAAGGACAGCAGAGAAAGAGATAAGGACAGCAGAGAGAGAGAGAGATAAGGACAGCAGAGAGATAGATAAAGACAGCAGAGAGAGATATAGACAGCAGAGAGATATAAAGACAGCAGAGAGAGAGATAAGGACAGCAGAGAGAGATAAAGACAGCAGAGAGAGAGAGAGATAAGGACAGCAGAGAGAGATAAGGGCTGCAGAGAGAGATAAGGACAGCAGAGAGAGAGATAAGGACAGCAGAGAGAGAGCTAAAGACAGCAGAGAGAGAGAGAGAGAGAGAGAGAGAGATAAAGACAGCAGAGAGAGAGATAAAGACAGCAGAGAGAGATAAGGACAGCAGAGAGATAAAGACAGCAGAGAGAGATAAGGACAGCAGAGAGAGATAAGGACAGCAGAGAGAGAGAGATAAGGACAGCAGAGAGAGAGAGATAAGGACAGCAGAGAGAGATAAGGACAGCAGAGAGAGAGATAAGGACAGCAGAGAGAGAGATAAGGACAGCAGAGAGAGAGAGAGATAAAGACAGCAGAGAGAGAGAGTTAAGGACAGCAGAGAGAGAGAGAGAGAGAGAGATAAGGACAGCAGAGAGAGATAAAGACAGCAGAGAGAGAGACAGAGAGAGAGATAAAGACAGCAGAGAGAGAGAGAGAGAGAGAGATAGAGACAGCAGAGAGAGATAAAGACAGCAGAGAGAGATAAGGACAACAGAGAGAGATAAAGACAACAGAGAGAGAGATAAAGACAGCAGAGAGAGACAAGGACAGCTGAGAGAGAGATAAAGACAGCAGAGAGAGATAAAGACAGCAGAGAGAGCGAGATAAGGACAGCAGAGAGAGAGATAAGGACAGCAGAGAGAGAGATAAGGGCAGCAGAGAGAGAGAGAGATAAGGACAGCAGAGAGATATATAAGGACAGCAGAGAGAGAGATATATAAGGACAGCAGAGAGAGAGATATAAGGACAGCAGAGAAAGAGATAAGGACAGCAGAGAGAGAGAGAGATAAGGACAGCAGAGAGATAGATAAAGACAGCAGAGAGAGATATAGACAGCAGAGAGATATAAAGACAGCAGAGAGAGAGATAAGGACAGCAGAGAGAGATAAAGACAGCAGAGAGAGAGAGATAAGGACAGCAGAGAGAGATAAGGGCTGCAGAGAGAGATAAGGACAGCAGAGAGAGAGATAAGGACAGCAGAGAGAGAGAGCTAAAGACAGCAGAGAGAGAGAGAGAGAGAGATAAAGACAGCAGAGAGAGAGATAAAGACAGCAGAGAGAGATAAGGACAGCAGAGAGATAAAGACAGCAGAGAGAGATAAGGACAGCAGAGAGAGAGATAAAGACAGCAGAGAGAGAGAGATAAGGACAGCAGAGAGAGAGATAAGGACAGCAGAGAGAGATAAGGACAGCAGAGAGAGAGAGAGAGAGATAAAGACAGCAGGGAGAGAGAGATAAGGACAGCAGAGAGAGATAAGGACAGCAGAGAGAGAGAGAGATAAGGACAGCAGAGAGGACAACAGAGAGATAAGGACAGCAGAGAGAGAGATAAGGA
Source organism: Crinia signifera (assembly GCF_055691185.1). Taxonomy (NCBI): domain Eukaryota; kingdom Metazoa; phylum Chordata; class Amphibia; order Anura; family Myobatrachidae; genus Crinia; species Crinia signifera. The sequence continues at coordinate 219,118,024 of NC_139222.1, forward strand.
CAGCAGAGAGAGAGATACGGACAGCAGAGAGAGAGAGATCTAAGGACAGCAGAGAGAGAGAGAGAGATAAGGACAGCAGACAGAGAGAGATAAGGACAGCAGAGAGAGAGATAAGGACAGCAGAGAGAGATAAAGACAGCAGAGAGAGAGATAAGGACAGCAGAGAGATAAAGTCAGCAGAGAGAGATAAAGTCAGCAGAGAGAGATAAAGACAGCAGAGAGAGATAAGGACAGCTGAGAGAGAGATAAAGACAGCAGAGAGAGATAAAGACAGCAGAGAGGACAGTAGAGAGAGATAAGGACAGCAGAGAGAGAGAGGGATAAGGACAGCAGAGAGAGAGATAAGGACAGCAGAGAGAGAGAGAGATAAGGAGAGCAGAGAGAGAGATAAGGACAGCAGAGAGAGATAGAGATAAGGACAGCAGAGAGAGAGAGATAAGGACAGCAGAGAGAGAGATAAAGACAGCAGAGAGAGATAGATAAAGACAGCAGAGAGAGATAAAGACAGCAGAGAGAGATAAGGACAGGAGAGAGGGATAAAGACAGAAGAGAGAGATAAAGACAGCAGAGAGAGATAAAGACAGCAGAGAGAGATAAGGACGGCAGAGAGAGAGATAAGGACGGCAGAGAGAGATAAGGACGGCAGAGAGAGAGATAAGGACGGCAGAGAGAGAGAGCTAAGGACGGCAGAGAGAGATAAAGATAAGGACAGCAGAGAGAGATAAAGACAGCAGAGAGAGAGATAAAGACAGAAGAGAGATAAAGATAGCAGAGAGAGAGATAAGGACAGCAGAGAGAGATAAGGACAGCAGAGAGGACACCAGAGAGAGATAAGGACAGCAGAGAGAGAGAGAGATAAAGACAGCAGAGAGAGATAGACAGCAGAGAGAGATAAAGACAGCAGAGAGAGATAAAGACAGCAGAGAGAGAGATAAGGACAGCAGAGAGAGAGAGATAAGGAAAGCAGAGAGAGATATAAGGACAGCAGAGAGAGAGAGAGAGATAAGGACAGCAGAGAGAGAGAGAGAGAGAGAGATAAGTACAGCAGAGAGAGAGAGATAAGGACAGCAGAGAGAGAGAGATAAGGACAGCAGAGAGGACAGCAGAGAGAGATAAGGACAGCAGAGAGAGAGATAAGGACAGCAGAGAGAGATATGGACAGCAGAGAGAGAGAGAGATAAAGACAGCAGAGAGAGAGATAAGGACAGCAGAGAGAGAGATAAATACAGCAGAGAGAGAGAGATAAGGACAGCAGAGAGAGATAGATAAGGACAGCCGAGAGAGAGATAAAGACAGCAGAGAGAGAGATAAGGACAGCAGAAAGAGATAAGGACAGCAGAGAGAGAGAGAGAGATCAGGACAGCAGAGAGAGAGAGATAAGGACAGCAGAGAGGACAGCAGAGAGATAAGGACAGCAGAAAGAGAGATAAGGACAGCATAGAGAGAGAGATAAGGACAGCAGAGAGAGAGATAAGGACAGCAGAGAGAGAGAGATAAGGACAGCAGAGAGAGAGAGATAAGGACAGCAGAGAGAGATAAGGACAGCAGAGAGAGAGATAAGGACAGCAGAGAGAGAGATAAGGACAGCAGAGAGAGAGAGAGAGAGAGAGATAAAGACAGCAGAGAGAGAGAGTTAAGGACAGCAGAGAGAGAGAGAGACAGAGATAAGGACAGCAGAGAGAGATAAAGACAGCAGAGAGAGAGAGAGAGAGATAAAGACAGCAGAGAGAGAGAGATAAAGACAGCAGAGAGAGATAAAGACATCAGAGAGAGATAAGGACAACAGAGAGAGAGATAAAGACAACAGAGAGAGAGATAAAGACAGCAGAGAGAGACAAGGACAGCTGAGAGAAAGATAAAGACAGCAGAGAGAGATAAAGACAGCAGAGAGAGCGAGATAAGGACAGCAGAGAGAGAGAGATAAGGACAGCAGAGAGAGAGAGATAAGGGCAGCAGAGAGAGAGAGATAAGGACAGCAGAGAGATATATAAGGACAGCAGAGAGAGATATATAAGGACAGCAGAGAGAGAGATATAAGGACAGCAGAGAAAGAGATAAGGACAGCAGAGAGAGAGAGAGAGATAAGGACAGCAGAGAGATAGATAAAGACAGCAGAGAGAGATATAGACAGCAGAGAGATATAAAGACAGCAGAGAGAGAGAGATAAGGACAGCAGAGAGAGATAAAGACAGCAGAGAGAGAGAGAGATAAGGACAGCAGAGAGAGATAAGGGCAGCAGAGAGAGATAAGGACAGAAGAGAGAGAGATAAGGACAGCAGAGAGAGAGAGCTAAAGACAGCAGAGAGAGAGAGAGAGATAAAGACAGCAGAGAGAGAGATAAAGACAGCAGAGAGAGATAAGGACAGCAGAGAGAGATAAAGACAGCAGAGAGAGATAAGGACAGCAGAGAGAGAGATAAAGACAGCAGAGAGAGAGAGATAAGGACAGCAGAGAGAGAGATAAGGACAGCAGAGAGAGATAAGGACAGCAGAGAGAGAGAGAGAGATAAAGACAGCAGGGAGAGAGAGATAAGGACAGCAGAGAGAGATAAGGACAGCAGAGAGAGAGAGAGAGATAAGGACAGCAGAGAGGACAACAGAGAGATAAGGACAGCAGAGAGAGAGATCAGGACAGCAGAGAGAGATAAGGACAGCAGACAGAGGGAGAGAGATCAGGACAGCAGAGAGAGAGAGAGATAAGGACAGCAGAGAGGACAGCAGAGAGATAAGGACAGCAGAAAGAGAGATAAGGACAGCATAGAGAAAGAGATAAGGACAGCAGAGAGAGAGAGTTAAGGCCCCCATACACTAGGGCGACTTGTCCTTAGGACAAGTCGCCCCCGACTTCCCTCTGAGCTTCCCCGGCTGCTCCCCGGGGAGCTTGATTAGATTGGCACTTGATGTGCCATTTTTTACATGTGATAAATCGTCTCGATTTATCACATGTAAAAAACCCGGGGAGCAGGGGGGGGGGGCTACAGAGGTGGGAGCAGGGGGGCTGGGGACGCTGCGGGGGACACGTCTGTGTCCCCCGCTGCTGGGGACGCTGCGGGGGACAGCGTCTGTGCTGCGCGGCGGTAGAGGGAGCAGGGGGTCTGGGGACGCTGCGGGGGACACGTCTGTGTCCCCCGCTGCGGGGGACAGCGTCTGTGCGGCAAAGCAGTAGAGGGAGCAGGGGGGGCTGGGGACGCTGCGGGGGACACAGGCGGCATAGAGCCGGGCAGGGGGAGCCGGCCGGGAGCTGTCAGTAATGAATAAAAAAAAAAAGCCCATACAATGAATGGGCAGCCTGTGATTGGCTGCTGAGCGCTCTCTCAGCCAATTGCTGACTGGCTGAGAGAGCGCTCAGCCAATCACAGGCCGCCCATTCATTGTATGGGCTTTTTTTTTTTATTCATTACTGACAGCTCCCGGCCGGCTCCCCCTGCCCGGCTCTATGCCGCCTGTGTCCCCCGCAGCGTCCCCAGCCCCCCCTGCTCCCTCTACCGCCGCGCCGCCCCGCCCCACTAGGTCCCAAGTCGGGTGGTCGGACGTGCAGCAGGTCCGACCACCCGACGCAGATCCGATGCGCACGGGACCGCGCATCGGATCTGAGGGGACATCAAAACTAGCCGATTTTGGTCCGATTTTGGCCAGATCCGACTGATCTGGCTGAAATCTGACCAAAATCGGCTAGTGTATGGGGGCCTTTAAGGACAGCAGAGAGAGAGAGATAAGGACAGCAGAGACAGAGATAAAGACAGCAGAGAGAGATTAGGACAGCAGAGAGAGATATAAGGACAGCAGAGAGAGATAGATAAGGACAGCAGAGAGAGATAAAGACAGCAGAGAGAGAGATAAGGACAGCAGAGAGAGATAAGGACAGCAGAGAGAGAGATAAGGACAGCAGAGAGAGAGAGAGATAAAGACAGCAGAGAGAGAGAGATAAGGACAGCAGAGAGAGAGAGAGAGATAAGGACAGCAGAGAGAGAGATAAAGACAGCAGAGAGAGAGATAAAGACAGCAGAGAGAGATAAAGACAGCAGAGAAAGATAAAGACAACAGAGAGAGAGAGATAAGGACAACAGAGAGAGAGATAAAGACAGCAGAGAGAGAGAGAGATAAAGACAGCAGAGAGAGACAAGGACAGCTGAGAGAGAGATAAAGACAGCAGAGAGAGATAAAGACAGCAGAGAGAGATAAGGACAGCAGAGAGAGCGAGATAAGGACAGCAGAGAGAGAGATAAGGACAGCAGAGAGAGAGATAAGGACAGCAGAGAGAGAGAGAGATAAAGACAGCAGAGAGAGAGAGAGAGATAAGGACAGCAGAGAGAGAGATAAGGACAGCAGAGAGAGAGATAAGGACAGCAGAGAGAGAGAGATAAAGACAGCAGAGAGAGAGAGAGATAAGGACAGCAGAGAGAGAGAGATAAGGACAGCAGAGAGAGAGAGAGAGATAAAGACAGCAGAGAGAGAGATAAAGACAGCAGAGAGAGATAAAGACAGCAGAGTGAGAGAGAGATATAAGGACAACAGAGAGAGATAAATACAGCAGAGAGAGATAAAGACAGCAGAGAGAGACAAGGACAGCTGAGAGAGAGATAAAGACAGCAGAGAGAGATAAAGACAGCAGAGAGAGATAAGGACAGCAGAGAGAGATAAGGACAGCAGAGAGAGAGATAAAGACAGCAGAGAGAGAGAGATAAGGACAGCAGAGAGAGATAAGGACAGCAGAGAGAGAGATAAGGACAGCAGAGAGAGAGATAAGGACAGCAGAGAGAGAGAGATAAGGACAGCAGAGAGAGAGATAAGGACAGCAGAGAGAGAGAGATCTAAGGACAGCAGAGAGAGAGAGATAAGGACAGCAGACAGAGAGAGATAAGGACAGCAGAGAGAGAGATAAGGACAGCAGAGAGAGATAAAGACAGCAGAGAGAGATAAGGACAGCAGACAGATAAAGTCAACAGAGAGAGATAAAGTCAGCAGAGAGAGATAAAGACAGCAGAGAGAGAGATAAAGACAGCAGAGAGAGATAAGGACAGCTGAGAGAGAGATAAAGACAGCAGAGAGAGATAAAGACAGCAGAGAGGACAGTAGAGAGAGATAAGGACAGCAGAGAGAGAGAGAGGGATAAGGACAGCAGAGAGAGAGATAAGGACAGCAGAGAGAGAGAGAGATAAGGAGAGCAGAGAGAGAGATAAGGACAGCAGAGAGAGATAGAGATAAGGACAGCAGAGAGAGAGAGAGATAAGGACAGCAGAGAGAGAGATAAAGACAGCAGAGAGAGATAGATAAAGACAGCAGAGAGAGAGATAAAGACAGCAGAGAGAGATAAGGACAGGAGAGAGGGATAAAGACAGAAGAGAGAGATAAAGACAGCAGAGAGAGATAAAGACAGCAGAGAGAGAGAGATAAGGACGGCAGAGAGAGAGATAAGGACGGCAGAGAGAGAGATAAGGACGGCAGAGAGAGATAAGGACGGCAGAGAGAGAGAGATAAGGACGGCAAAGAGAGAGAGCTAAGGACGGCAGAGAGAGATAAAGATAAGGACAGCAGAGAGAGATAAAGACAGCAGAGAGAGAGATAAAGACAGAAGAGAGATAAAGATAGCAGAGAGAGAGATAAGGACAGCAGAGAGAGATAAGGACAGCAGAGAGGACACCAGAGAGAGATAAGGACAGCAGAGAGAGAGAGAGAGATAAAGACAGCAGAGAGAGATAGACAGCAGAGAGAGATAAAGACAGCAGAGAGAGATAAAGACAGCAGAGAGAGAGATAAGGACAGCAGAGAGAGAGAGATAAGGAAAGCAGAGAGAGATATAAGGACAGCAGAGAGAGAGAGAGATAAGGACAGCAGAGAGAGAGAGAGAGAGAGAGAGAGATAAGTACAGCAGAGAGAGAGAGATAAGGATAGCAGAGAGAGAGAGAGAGATAAGGACAGCAGAGAGGACAGCAGAGAGAGATAAGGACAGCAGAGAGAGAGATAAGGACAGCAGAGAGAGAGATAAGGACAGCAGAGAGAGATAAGGACAGCAGAGAGAGAGAGAGAGAGAGAGAGAGAGAGAGATAAAGACAGCAGAGAGAGAGATAAGGACAGCAGAGAGAGAGATAAAGACAGCAGAGAGAGAGAGATAAGGACAGCAGAGAGAGATAGATAAGGACAGCCGAGAGAGAGATAAAGACAGCAGAGAGAGAGATAAGGACAGCAGAGAGAGATAAGGACAGCAGAGAGAGAGAGAGAGATCAGGACTGCAGAGAGAGAGAGATAAGGACAGCAGAGAGGACAGCAGAGAGATAAGGACAGCAGAAAGAGAGATAAGGACAGCATAGAGAGAGAGATAAGGACAGCAGAGAGAGAGATAAGGACAGCAGAGAGAGAGAGAGATAAGGACAGCAGAGAGAGAGAGATAAGGACAGCAGAGAGAGATAAGGACAGCAGAGAGAGAGATAAGGACAGCAGAGAGAGAGATAAGGACAGCAGAGAGAGAGAGAGATAAAGACAGCAGAGAGAGAGAGTTAAGGACAGCAGAGAGAGAGAGAGAGAGATAAGGACAGCAGAGAGAGATAAAGACAGCAGAGAGAGAGAGACAGAGAGAGAGATAAAGACAGCAGAGAGAGAGAGAGAGATAAAGACAGCAGAGAGAGATAAAGACAGCAGAGAGAGATAAGGACAACAGAGAGAGAGATAAAGACAACAGAGAGAGAGATAAAGACAGCAGAGAGAGAGAGATAAAGACAGCAGAGAGAGACAAGGACAGCTGAGAGAGAGATAAAGACAGCAGAGAGAGATAAAGACAGCAGAGAGAGCGAGATAAGGACAGCAGAGAGAGAGATAAGGACAGCAGAGAGAGAGAGATAAGGGCAGCAGAGAGAGAGAGAGATAAGGACAGCAGAGAGATATATAAGGACAGCAGAGAGAGATATATAAGGACAGCAGAGAGAGAGATATAAGGACAGCAGAGAAAGAGATAAGGACAGCACAGAGAGAGAGAGATAAGGACAGCAGAGAGATAAAGACAGCAGAGAGAGATATAGACAGCAGAGAGATATAAAGACAGCAGAGAGAGAGAGATAAGGACAGCAGAGAGAGATAAAGACAGCAGAGAGAGAGAGAGATAAGGACAGCAGAGAGAGATAAGGGCTGCAGAGAGAGATAAGGACAGCAGAGAGAGAGATAAGGACAGCAGAGAGAGAGAGCTAAAGACAGCAGAGAGAGAGAGAGAGATAAAGACAGCAGAGAGAGAGATAAAGACAGCAGAGAGAGATAAGGACAGCAGAGAGAGATAAAGACAGCAGAGAGAGATAAGGACAGCAAAGAGAGAGATAAAGACAGCAGAGAGAGAGAGAGATAAGGACAGCAGAGAGAGAGATAAGGACAGCAGAGAGAGATAAGGACAGCAGAGAGAGAGAGAGATAAAGACAGCAGGGAGAGAGAGATAAGGACAGCAGAGAGAGATAAGGACAGCAGAGAGAGAGAGAGATAAGGACAGCAGAGAGGACAACAGAGAGATAAGGACAGCAGAGAGAGAGATAAGGACAGCAGAGAGAGAGATACGGACAGCAGAGAGAGAGATAAGGACAGCAGAGAGAGAGAGAGATAAGGACAGCAGAGAGAGAGATAAGGACAGCAGAGAGAGATAAGGACAGCAGAGAGAGAGATAAGGACAGCAGAGAGAGAGATAAGGACAGCAGAGAGAGAGAGAGATAAAGACAGCAGAGAGAGAGAGTTAAGGACAGCAGAGAGAGAGAGAGAGATAAGGACAGCAGAGAGAGAGATAAAGACAGCAGAGAGAGAGAGAGATAGAGATAAAGACAGCAGAGAGAGAGAGAGAGAGAGAGAGATAAAGACAGCAGAGAGAGAGATAAAGACAGCAGAGAAAGATAAAGACAACAGAGAGAGAGAGAGAGATAAGGACAACAGAGAGAGAGATAAAGACAGCAGAGAGAGAGAGATAAAGACAGCAGAGAGAGACAAGGACAGCTGAGAGAGAGATAAAGACAGCAGAGAGAGATAAAGACAGCAGAGAGAGATAAGGACAGCAGAAAGGACAGCAGATAGGACAGCAGAGAGAGATAAGGACAGCAGAGAGCGAGATAAGGACAGCAGAGAGAGAGATAAGGACAGCAGAGAGAGAGATAAAGACAGCAGAGAGAGAGAGAGATAAGGACAGCAGAGAGAGAGATAAGGACAGCAGAGAGAGAGATAAGGACAGCAGAGAGAAAGAGAGATAAAGACAGCAGAGAGAGAGAGAGAGATAAGGACAGCAGAGAGAGAGAGATAAGGACAGCAGAGAGAGAGAGATAAAGACAGCAGAGAGAGAGAGATAAAGACAGCAGAGAGAGATAAAGACAGCAGAGTGAGAGAGAGAGAGATAAGGACAACAGAGAGAGAGATAAATACAGCAGAGAGAGATAAAGACAGCAGAGAGAGACAAGGACAGCTGAGAGAGAGATAAAGACAGCAGAGAGAGATAAAGACAGCAGAGAGAGATAAAGACCGCTCCTCAATATCAATCTGAAGACCACATCTTTGCATGATGTCTTGGGTCAAATTTTCTGGCAGTTAAAATTTCCCATTCTTGCCATTGTAGTTGACACGATTTGCCCATGTCAAATAGACATCATGTGGCACATGCTGTTGGAACAGACCTTGTGATTATCTGTTGATTTCTCCGTTTACTTGGCCATAAATGCAGTCATCTGCTTAAGTGAGGTTGTACAGACACCTTAAAGTTTCTCCTTTTGGGGCTGTGCAAATGTGCTGCACTGAATCTGTGCTTTGTGTATAGTCGACAGTTGTACTATTTTTTGACTGACATAGCAGCATGATTTAATATTTTTTTAGCACTTAAGGTTTTGTACTTGTTCAATTTTTTCTGTACCATTCCGGTATCCAGTCTGCCAGGTCCATCCACTTCATCACAGACTTCAAAGGCTTGGTTTCTCACTTTGTCAATTTGACATACAGCTACTTTGTAGCATGGCTTGTTTCATGGCTTCGATGATGGTGTCCTTCAAGCCTGCTTTCAGACCAGCAATTTCCAGCCGATCTACCTTCGCTCCAAGTTGAAGGACCTGTGCTCCATGGTCGTCTTGCAAGGTTGTCCATCATCTTCCCCAATTCTTTTGCCAAACCGGCAACGGTGAAATTTCAGTCCTTTGCTGCTTTTGCTCCAGTTACATTACTGAAACCTGGGGTGGAAACAATATTCAAAAAGCCACTGCCTGTAGCAGACTGACCACTGGTACATCTTCAGCCGCTGCAGTCTTCTTGCGTGATGGGCCAGCTTCATTATCTGAAAAAAAAGGAACATTTTAAAGGTCCTTCAATGCACCAATGACCTGTTGCAAAACAGTATTCTTGGCCTTGGCATTTTTCCTTTGCTTCACAGGTACAGGGATATTCTCTTTATGGCCCTTATTCTGATCGGTGCGTACTTTCCCGAATTCCTACGGTGCAGTCCGCACGCCACGCTGTGCGGACGTCGGCCGTTAAAATGCCCACCGAGCCTCCGCATTCGGACGGACTCGCATTTTAAGAACAGGGCGTGTTTACGGACGACATACAAACCATGCGTGTGCGGTGGACACACTCAGATTCTGCACGGTATTACAGAGTATGCACGGTGATACCGCATCAGAACGGATGGGAAGCTGGCCGTACGCACCGATGCGGTGTATTTATGCAAAACTAGCCACTATTATGTCAACTCTGCAATACATCACATGACCCACTTATTCAATTACCTATCCTCATTAAAAAATGTTTATTTGTAATTGGAATCAATTAAATGCCAATATATACTTAAACCCATGCCTAACACATCCATTGCACACATTAACCCTTACATCAATTGAAGTGCAATGGTTTGTATTTTTCCCTGTGTTTTACGTATGATATTATATTATACTTGCTGGTGAAAATCTATCTTGCACAATGTACTAATTAGGACTAACACATACTAAAGGAAACCTTACTACATGTATAAACACAGTGTGTGTGTGTGTATTTTGTAGGTTTTATTATGTATAATTAGCTAAAATTACATGACATTTCTGTATTGCCAGGATGTGCACACACCAAAAACATACATCTATATACAGTATGTACATTTAGCCTCAGTAAAATATTATAAACAATCTACACATATACTGTTTCATGTGCAAAGAAAACCAACAACTTCTAACTTGCATAAAAAATGTATTTACAACAAGAACTAAAACTTTTAAACAGTGAAAACAAAAAAAAATTTTTTTTTACAAAAGCAGGTCTGTCAGGTCCTGCAGATCAGCAAGAACCAGCTGCAGGTGCTGCCGCAGCCGCATGAGGGCACCACGAACACCCTCATCTGCTTGTGGTGGGGCATCTGTGGGCATGTAAAAGGGGCAAAAATTAGTCATGATATTCATGCATACATTTCACATACTCCTACATAAATCGAAGAAATGCAAGGTGACATGTATGTACAGATGGAGCCGGGCTTATTATTGCTGGCGGAGCGCCAGGACCGTGTCCCTGGCGATCCGCCAGCAATCTGGCGCTCTGGCTGAATGAGACGCTTGTGCGTTTCCCACGCACGAGCGTCTCAATAGCCGGGCGGCGAGGCGGCGCGGCGGGTGCAGTCCTGCCCGTCTAAAGCTTCAGGGAGACGGGCAGGGCTGCGGGGGGCTGCGGGGGGGCGGTGTGGACCGGCGGGGACCCCGGGAAGCCGGCGGGGGACCCGGGGAAAAGCACCGTCGGAACGGGACGCGCGTGCACCTCGTGCACGCGCGTCCCCTTCCGACATACAGATGGCGCGGGGCGGGGGATGGCGGGTGGCGAGTCCTCCGCCATCCCCAGCAAAGACAAGCCCGGCGCCATCTGTATGTATGTATATATATATATATATATATATATATATATATATATATATGTAGAGAGATAGAGAGAGACACAGAGAGAGACACACATAGATAAATATATATGACACATACATATATACATACATGCATACATATTTAATTAATACTGTGTTTTTGACCCTCTACCCTTTACTCTGAAGAAGACCTAACAGTCATAGTGTTTCTTCTGATTCACAACCCACCCATGACTAAGCAATGACAAGCATGTAATGTCCTCCGTCAATAACAACTTGTCACAAACTCCTCAGTCTAAGTTCAGTGATGGTTCGTGGCATGGGACTTATGCAAATGTCAGGAATGCACAGTACACATCCTCACAATCATTATTAAGTCTAAACCAACCTACAATTATTTGAGGGAAACTAAAATTGAGAACCACAGGGGGTGTTTAGGTAGAGGACGCTCCAGGGACACTGACAACTTCAGACTCCATTCTAAGCCAGGCCTGGCCATACTCCATTTATAACATACATCATATAGTGTATAAATAGCATTCAGCTAAAACTTATATTCAGCTCGATGATGGGACAGAATCTACGCTTGCAGCAGGGGAATTGAATCCAAAATTGATACACTCATCCCTTTACACCGGTTATGTGGCAGTAAAAATGGAGATCCAAACCATCACACCAACCTGTGTAATTAAGATGTGTCTTGGATGAAAGGGATGCCTTGGTCACCCCATCTAACCCGTAACAGTGTCTGTAGCTAACCACTTTGTGTTATATATTAATAGTATTGTATCATAAATTTTCATCACCAGTGCTACCTAACAAATACGAGTACAACTAATACATGAATTATAGCATTATGTATACATACCAATCTGGACTACTTCCTCCACCTCACAGGCCTCCTCCTCTGCCTCGGCCGCCTCCTCTTCAATGGTGGCCTCCTGGTTTGGCATGACCGCCTCAGCCAACACCTCCTCCTCCACCACCTCTTCATCCTCCTCGGCCACCAACACCTCCTCCCACATCACCTCCTCAGTCACCTCCTCCTCAACATCATCCTCCTCCTCCTCCTCCTCCACCTCCGGCACCTCCCCCTCCACAACAGACTCCTCCTCCTCCTCAGGCACCTCCCCCTCCACAACAGACTCCTCCTCCTCCTCAGGCACCTCCCCCTCCACAACAGACTCCTCTTCCTCCTCCTCAGGCACCTCCTCCTGGCTCTGGCCTGCCTCTGGCTCCTCCCGTGCCTGTCGTGCTCGGCCTCGTGCTGTGTGGAAGAAAACAAACATCAGTGGCAATGTAGGGTCATTGGGGCACATGTAATAAGCCATAACAAGAGATCCATGGTAGGGTGATAAGGATCTCAATTTATGGTTGAAAGTAGCTCCTTACTGCTAATGGATTGAAACATCAGACATTTCAGTAAAAATGTGATTGTTAGCAATTTATAACATCCTTACAACCCTTGCATTTATCAATGGTGAACACATAATACATCAGGCCATTGTATGCATCAGAAACAATAATCCTAAGTAATTACATATAATAGCCACATGACAGCATGTTAACCAGGAAGAAGCACACATAACAGTCTATGGCCTTTGAAAACCATGGACACCCACTTAACATGCTAACATTTCTTAAGTGTATCTATGCTATAATGTAAGTGCGAATTTTCCATGTGTAAATACTCACATTCCGCAATTTCGCTCCTTATTTGCTGGAGCAATTCTGGCTGCCTCCTGCGGAGGTCTGACCACCGCCTCTCCAGCTGGGCGATGGTCCTCCGCACGTGTGTGCGGGCGTAAATCCGGCGCCCTGCCGCAGCATAGGCACTGCGTTTTTGGCTATTCGTGATGAATGGCCCCGCACGGCCCAGCCTTCTCTCCATTACGGAGACCAGTGCACGCAGTTCCGCACCTGAAAAAGGTTCTGCTCTTTGATTAGTCGCCATCTTAGCAATGGCATTAATCAAGCAATCATGTGGTGTAATTGGTTGAACCCAGTTATTTTTGTTCATAACTTTATTGTTCATTTTTACATTCACAGCGTCTCAGCGCCAACACAAATGGCTCAAACTTCGCATGCCTTAACAACAGTTGGTGTAGGTTAGCATCGCATACCTAACAATAATATATATATCAGATGGCTAGATTTAAAACACAGTGTGTATGCACTTTTCAAATCCAATAACACATCGCACCGCCAAGCAACGCGTGCTATAGCTTTGCAACGCATAGCTGTACTTCGCATTACTTACTGTATGCATCTATGTGTATGCGTACATTTACAGTATGTTTAAAAGACACATACACATACCTGCAGGTATCCTGAGTCCACCATTATACACCAGCGCTGCCTGCCTGCCTGCCTGGCTCCTACTTGAAATGTCTAAACATGTAAATAAATTCAAATATCATATATCAATATATATATATATATATATATATATATATATATATATATATATCTCTGAGAATAAAGCATACATCTACACATAAAAAATTCACCAACACATAACAAACATACATGTGTTAAAAAGAGAATAAATCAATGTACTCACCAGACATCAGTGATAGTATCAACTACAATAATGAAGATATAACAAACACATAAGATCCCTTGCACAAGGTATAATTATGAGCAGCTATATTGTACTTCCAACAAAACTAAGCACATATGATAAATATCTCCTATTTCTTTGCCATTAAGAGGGCAGGCTGCCTAATTGTTGTTTTGTAAGACTGACAAATAACACACGGTACATATTTGAAGGGGTGATTTTTATAATAATTGGTGTGTTGTGTCCAACTATATAAAATGTACCTGAAGAATCTTTGGACCACAGAGTCCCGCAGCTGGTATCCCCTACGGCATTCTGGGGAGCGGGATGGGCGCAGGGGCGGATCTTGCGGCTCAGATGGAACCTCCCACTCATCAAAGGGTATCTCACGCCGCACAGCAATGTTATGAAAACATACACACAGGCCCACGATCCTCGACACCATTTCAGGCGCATACTGTAAGTCACCACCAGTGCGGTGGAGCACTCTAAATCGTCCCTTTAAAAGGCCAATTGAGCGCTCCACCACTTGCCTGGTGGCAACATGCGCCCGATTGAATGCCTCCTGTGGGCCAGGTGCTGGGGAGCTGTACGGCGTAAGTAGCCAGGGCGTACATGGGTAACCGGAGTCACCCAGAACCCACGCATCACGGCCTTCTAGCTCTTGGAGTCTCTGCCAAATCCCGGTTTGTCGGATAACATGAGAGTCATGGGCACTTCCGGGAAACTTCGAGTTGAAGGCGAGAATTTCCATGGATGGGCCACATACCACCATCACGTTGAGTGAGTGGAACAATTTCCGGTTCCTATATATCTTCTCACTTCGTGATGGAGGCACAAATGGTACATGGGTGCCATCCACAGCCCCTATCACATTAGGGAAGCCAGCAATTTGATGGAAGGCCTGCTGGCTTCTGCGAAGGGTCTCTTGGGCAAAAGACATGGCCATGAAGTGCCCCTTGCGCCTAAACATGGCTGACGTCACACGCCTCAGGATTCGGCAGAAGGCCGGCTGAGATATTCCAGCAAGTACTGCCACTACTTGTTGGAATGATCCTGAGGCGCAGAAATGCAAGACCGCCAGCAGCTGAGTGTGAGGCGGAATTGCTGTCGTGATCCCATGAAGAGGTTCCAGATCACTCTCAATTAGCGAGAGAAGATCAAGAATGACATGTGGCGGTAACCGGTACCTAGTAAGTACCTCATCATCGGGCATCCCAAAGAGTGTCACCCGTGTGCGATAGATTCTAGCACGTCCTGGCCTCCTTGCCCGACGAGTGGGGAGAGCCGCAAGTGCCCTTAGCCTCCTAGCCATGAAACCCATCATTGCTTCAGCAACCTATAAATAAATGCACATAAATAATGATGCACCTATGCACATAATGGCCATATCCGACAAAGAATATATTTATATGCTTCAATACGTACAATAGACGGCCGCCCAGTGAAGTCCCGAATATCCATATTAATCTATAATGATGTAACAATAATGTGAACTCAATACACACCGTCCTAAACACACAGATGCTTACAACATGTAACTACTAAACACTACTTGAGTATTATAGGTGTCTGCATTTGATGCCGACATCATGTACTATGACACATTTCAACTATTGCTGGGACATGTTGTCCTGCAATAGATGGACACACACAGGTTTAACACCTGTGAGTGAAATAGTGAACCTGTGACATGTTTCAATAATGCTACAAAGCCTTTGCTGGGCCAACAATCTGTACTCAGTGAGCCAATGGTGCATACATTAATACACTTACATTGTTAATGTATATCATATCTACAAGGACCATGGAAGAGCTTACCTTAGACCCTGGCCAACTACAGATCTGGAGACAAATGATTCTAGCATCAAACCACTATTTATAGGCCTATCACATGTGTTGTGTATAACATTAGTGATGAGTATTGCATGACTTGTGGCCTGGATTTTCTAAGGGATTGGGTTACTTTTATATTTCAATCAATCTCAACAATACCACAGTAGTCATGAACATTCCCAAATAGCATGTATATTGTGCGATACTCACAGGTGTACATTATATGCAATCTTAGAATAGGTGACCGATATTTAATGTAGAAGTTACGCCAGGTTTTGCACAATGGAATTTCCGCAACTATGGGCGTGGCGTATGCGGCGCGAAAACAGCATGCCGTACGCTGGCGGCCGTTACGCTCGCGCACGGAACGCAGGTGTCGCTGATGTACGCCAATGACACAAACAGTATATAAAGGTGTATTAGAATGTGACAAAGTTGCTGCAAACATGGCTGGATCTCAATCTGAGGGAGACCAGGAGTTGCAGCAACTCTTTGCCCGCATGGACTCCAGCACCTCCTATGTGCCACTGAACAGGCAGGCAGTGGGAAATGATGAGGCAGCTGGGCCATCAACATCAGGCCAACCTGCAGCTGGGCCATCAACATCAGGCCAACCTGCAGCTGGGCCATCAACATCAGGCCAACCTGCAGCTGGCCCATCAACATCAGGGCAATCTGCAGCTGGCTCATATGCAGCCTCAGCAGAATCATTTGGAACACAACCGGTGACTTCCCAAGATAGTAGCATGGGCAGCACTTCAAGTACAGCGACACGTGGCCGTGGGCGTGGCCGTGGGCGTGGCCGTGGGCGAAAGAGGGCAACAGAGGAACCAAGTTCCAGAAATATGGCATTTGAAGCACAGGAGCTTGCCATCCTGGTTCCGCGAGCACGTGATTGGATCGAGTGTCCACAGGAGAGGCTGACACACACTCGCAGATGGAAGATTTGGGAAGACATAACTGCGGAGATTAATGCAGTGGCGTCACAAGTTCGTGAGGCGGAGCACGTCAAGAAGAGGCAAGTTCATTTGTGTTAAATGTGACCAGTAATGTTTGAATTCATGCTTAGATGGATTTGCCAAATGGTCGGTGAGGTTGGTACGATACACAGACATGATTGACATGTCATTTAGTTGATAGTTATAGTAGGGTGAGTGTGAATGTGTATTGTAAGGGTTGATTTCATAGTTGAATCTAATGTTATGTTTTTGACATTAAGCACATGTCGTAATATGTAGCACATAGCAATGGCTGCAACAGCAAACATCTGGAGTGACATGTATTAATATGTCAACTTACATTGCAGGTGGCACGACTTCAAAACCAACCTGAAGAAGAAGATGACCAACCGGTGGGAACACAGCCACAGATCTGGGGCCGGGCCCATGCCAGCACGCCTACAGTTCACCCCCCTGGAGTTGATGGCCGAGTGCTGTGTTGCAGTTGAGGAGGTCAGGGGGGTGATCACCATGGACAGCGAGGCCCCAGCTGAAGTGTTTGCGGCTTTTGTGGAAGGTAAATATTTGTCATGCCATAAGATTGTGGAAGTAATTATCTTAGAATGTGTCCTAATTGTGTTTATAATTTTCAACAGAAACCCCACTGTTTGGTGATGACTCTTCTCAGGAGGTGGAGGAGTCCGTGCCACCTGGCCCCAGTGGTAGGCCTGTGCAGCAGCAGCCATCGGTCCAAGCCGATTATGCCAGCTTGGCCCAGATGCTTGGAGACATTAACCAGCAGGGAGAGTTGGCATCAGAACGGATGCGTAGGACAGAGGAGATCATGGCGAGCTTGGCCAGCACCCAGCAGTCCATCGCTGTGAGCATGCAGGCCATGGCTGAGGCGCATCAGGCCATGGCTGCAAGTGTTCAGGTGCTGGCCGAGCAAGCCACGCGTCAAAATGATCTCCTCCTCCACCATAATGAGCTTATGGTGGAGCTAGTTGGCAGCAATAGGGTCCTAATGTAATCCGTTTCTGGTGCATTACCACCAGCAACACTCCCTGCTGGCAGAGGGGAAAGACCATCCACCCCCTCACCAGCATCTGCTCCACCTGGGCCAGCATCTGTCCGTGGCCGTGGCCGTGGCCGAAGAGCTGCTGCACATGCCAAGGAGCCTACCAAGGGCAAACGTGCCCGCAAATGAACTTGTGGGTGCATTAATCTCCACCGTTATGTGGTCCCAAATCTTTCATTGTGCTGTGTGTGTCAGCTTCTTGTGTCCAATCACGTGCTGAGGGTAACCAGATTAGCCCTTGGTTCAAATGTCATTTTTGGTTCCCCTGTTGCCCTCTTTTGCCTGCCATTACTGTCTGCTGTACTTGAAGTGATGTTGCTAAGTCCCTTTGTGTTCCAAATGATTCTGCTGTGGTTATGAATGTGTAAAATTATATTTATTTTATGTTATAATTTATTTATGTACATTCCTGCCATGCTTTTTGATTTATTCACAGTGTCAGTTTCTGTGACATTTATTTAAATAAATGTATTTATTTCTCCAAAATTGTGTGGTTTAATTAGTACATGTAGAATACACATGTGTATTGATAGTATTAATATTCAGTGATGTCCATTCTTAGCAGTTTCAAAGTGTGTGACAAGTACAGCATATATATGTGTGTGTTTAGTAAAGGTTCCTTGAAGCAGCAATGGTTTCAATTAAAGCACTGACAAGCGTGCCATTAGTGAGTAATGAGTAAAGGAGTCGATTGTATTGTGTTCAGCTGTTACTGCTTGTAGTCATTAGGCGTTCCGTTCGCCTACCGCAGGACCGAGTGGTTTCCGCAAAGCAATACTTGCTTATGGACACCGCACATTTCTATCGGTTTTGTTCGCGTGCATTCGGAGTGCTATCCGAATGCACGCCCCCCAACATAAGTGTACTCCCCCGTGTCCGCCCATGTTTCCACCCAGTTTTGCCCACTTTGAAACTACGCCCCTGTGTCATTCCGCATGACGCCCATAATACGCCCATATTTCCCGACTGATTGCGGTGCACAGTTTTGTACGGGATTAGCACGAACAGGTACGGAGTCCATGCTTGGCACATGCGCCTTGCGTTCCCCACGCATGCGCAGACGCCGTAAAAACGCTATCCGAAAGTATTCGGGAAAGTACGCATCAACCAGAATAAGGCCCTATGTGCAGTCTTCTTAGCCTTTTTGGGTGGAGACTGTGGAACCATTGTAGCCAAAGCCAATGGTCTTCTGGTGGCACGTGTGTAGCGGTTTCCGTAGAAGCTTGCACTTGGTACTCTCATTGTTGTTTGTCTACAATAATCAAAATACATTTCAGACGGTGCTTCTATAAAAAAAGACAAAATAAATGTACAGTACAGTAAATGGTTGGACCCCGAGTGTTCTACGGTACACATGGTGGGCCCACAGGTGTTATACGGTAACCTTAGTGTTAACTCAGGAATTAAAGGGTACACTCAGCATTACTGTACACTTATCACCACTTTATTCTGGTACTGTACGGTAGCCTCACATTACAGCACCTGATGGCCTGTGGTCAGGATCTCTCCTGACCAGGTCATTCCGCTGGCGCTCTATGGAGTGGTCAGACTGCTCATGTCCAGTGTCTATATGCCTGCAACCTTCCCTTATTGCTGGTGAGAGCAACGTCTTGCCAGAGGAACAAGGTGGCATAGCTCCAGGGTGCTTTAGGTCCTGTATGTGGGCTGCGCCATAGTCACAAAACACATACAGTACAGAGTAAAGCATACAGTTCCAAAATGGTGGAGCGGGCGTCCTAGTACTGTACATCACATGTGCAACACATGACCTTAATCCTGCTTCCAAAAACTTTATTTGAAAGTTTTAATATACTGAATCGCTATGA